>NW_027555362.1:0-3591 GCF_003287225.1 Phascolarctos cinereus
TTAGTTGCATTAGAAAGCTGGGATTGTAACTCAATATTGCTATGGCCCAATATAGGATTAAAAGGCTGGACTTTTCTCAGCATTGTGAACATTCCTTGCATTCTTTCTATTTCAATATGTAGACAATGCAAAGTTTAATGGAATAGACAGAATGAGTCAAAGATATCTCTTTAGTTCAATTGGAAAAGTAGAATTGTAACACAACATTGCTATGGCCCACCATAGGAGTAAAAGGATGGGATTTGCTCAGAACTTGGTAACATTCCTTGTATCCTTTCTATTGTAATATATAGAGAGAGTGAACCTTAATGCATGAGATAGAATTACTAAAAGATATCTCTTTAGTTGAATTGGAAAAGTAGAATTGTAACTCCACATTACTATGGCCCACCATCGCATTGAAAGGATGGGATTTGCTCAGAAGTTGGTAACATTCCTTGTATTCTTTGTATTGTAATATGTACAGAGAGTGAACCTTAATGCATGAGAAAGATTAACTATAAGATTTCTCTTCATCTGCACTGGAAAAGTGGAATTGTAATTCAACATTGCTATGGCACAAAATAGGATGAAAAGCACAGGATTTTCACAGAATTTGTTTATGTTCCTTTTATTGTTTCTATTATAATATGAAGAGACTCTAAAACTTAATGAATGAGATAGAAAAACTAAAAGATATCTCTATAATTGCTTTAGAAAAGTGCAATTGTATCTCAACATTGCTATACAACAGCACAGGATAAAAATGGATGCGATTTTATCAGAAGTTGTTAACATTCCTTGTACTCCTTCTCTTGTAAAATGTAGGGACAGTGAAGCTTGATGCATGAGATAGAATGACTAAAAATATCTCTTTAGCTGAATTAGAAAAGTTTAATTGTAACTAAACGTTGCTAGGCCCTCAGAGGATTAAAATGTCTTATTTTCTTAGAAGTTACTAACATTCCTTATAATTTTTTTTTGTTTTGATATGTGGAGACAGTGCAGTTTCATCCGTGAGTTGCATAACTAAAAAATATCTCTGTACTTGAATTCAAAAAGTGGAATTTTGACTAAAATTGCTGTAGAGCAACTTAAGATGAAAAGGATGGGATTTTGTCAGAAGTTGTTAAATTCCTTCTTCTCTTTCTGTTATAATGTGTAGGGACAGTGAAACTTCATGCATGGTATAGAAAAACTAAGGCTTTTCACAGAACTTGTGAACATTCATTGTATTCTTTCTATTTTAATATGTGGACAATGCAAAGTTTAATGCATGAGATAGAATGACTAAAACATATCTCTTTAGTTGAATTGGAAAATTAGAATTGTAACTCCACATTACTATGGCCCACCATCGCATTGAAAGGATGGGATTTGCTCAGAAGTTGGTAACATTTCTTGTAGTCTTTGTATTGTAATATGTAGAGAGAGTGAACCTTAATGCATGAGAACGAATAACTATAAGATTTCTCTTTATTTGCACTGGTAAAGTGAAATTGTATTTCAACATTGCTATGGCACAAAATAGGATGAAAAGGACAGGATTTTCACAGAATTTCTTAACGTTCTATTTATTCTTTCTATTATAATATGAAGAGACTATAAAACTTAATGAATGAGATCGAATAACTAAAAGATATCTCTTTAATTGTGTTAGAAAAGTGCAATTGTAACTCAACATTGCTATAGACCAGCACAGAATAGAAATGGATGCGATATTATCAGAAGTTGTTAACATTCCTTGTACTCCTTCTCTTGTAATATGCAGGGACAGTGAAACTTGATGCATGAGATAGAATAACTAAAAATATCTCTTTAGCTGAATTAGAAAAGTGGAATTGTAACTAAACATTGCCAGGGCCCTCATAGGATTAAAATGTGGTATTTTCTTAGGATTTACTGACATTACTTATATATTTTTTTGTTTTGATATGTGGAGACAGTGCACTTTCATCCATGAGTTGAATAACTAAAAGATATCTCTTTACTTGAATTGAAAAAGTGGAATTTTGACTAAAATTACTGTAGAGCAACGTAAGATGAAAAGGATGGGATTTTGTCAGAAGTTGTTAAATTCCTTCTTCTCTTTCTGTGATAAAGTGTAGGGACAGTGAAACATCATGCATGATATAGAAAAACTAAAAGATATCTTTTTAGTTGAGTTACAAAACTGCAATTGTAACTCAACACTGCTATTCCCAAAACATGATCACAATGATGGGATTTTCGCAGAACTTGTTAACATTCCTTGTGCTCTTTCTATTATAATATGTAGGGATAGGGAAACTTAATGCATGACATAGAACAACTAAAAGATATCTCTACAGTTGTGTTCGAAAATCCAATTGTAACTAAACTTTGCTGTGGCCCAACATAGCATTGAAAGAATTGGCTTTTCTCAGAAGTTGTTAAGATTCCTTCTATTTTGTCTATTCTAATATGTAGAGACAGTGAAGCATAATACGTGAGCTCAATAACTAAAAGATATCTCTTTAATTGAATTAGAAAAGTGGAATTGTAACTCTACATTGCTATGACCCACCATAGGATTACAAGTCTGGGATTTTCTCAAAAGTTGTTCACATTGCTTGTATTCTTTCTATTTCAATGTGTAGTTATAGCAAAATTTAATGCATGAGAGAGAATAATTAAAATATATCTCTTTAGTTGCATTAGAAAGCTGGGATTGTAACTCAACATTGCTATGGCCCAATATAGGATTAAAAGGCTGGGCTTTTCTCGGCATTTGTGAACATTCCTTGTATTCTTTCTATTTCAATATGTAAACAATGCAAAGTTTAATGGAATAGCAGAATGGGTCAAAGATATCTCTTTAGTTCAATTGGAAAAGTAGAATTGTAACACAACATTGCTATGGCCCACCATAGGAGTAAAAGGATGGGATTTGCTCAGAACTTGGTAACATTCCTTGTATCCTTTCTATTGTAATATATAGAGAGAGTGAACCTTAATGCATGAGATAGAATTACTAAAAGATATTTCTTTAGTTGAATTGGAAAAGTAGAATTGTAACTCCACATTACTATGGCCCACCATCGCATTGAAAGGATGGGATTTGCTCAGAAGTTGGTAACATTCCTTGTATTCCTTGTATTGTAATATGTAGAGAGAGTGAACCTTAATGCATGAGAAAGATTAACTATAAGATTTCTCTTTATCTGCACTGGAAAAGTGGAATTGTAATTCAACATTGCTATGGCACAAAATAGGATGAAAAGCACAGGATTTTCACAGAATTTGTTTACCTTCCTTTTATTCTTTCTGTTATAATATGAAGAGACTCTAAAACTTCATGAATGAGATAGAAAAACTAAAAGATATCTCTTTAATTGCTTTAGAAAAGTGGAATTGTAACTCAACATTGCTATGGCCCACCATAGGATTACAAGTC
Source organism: Phascolarctos cinereus (assembly GCF_003287225.1). Taxonomy (NCBI): domain Eukaryota; kingdom Metazoa; phylum Chordata; class Mammalia; order Diprotodontia; family Phascolarctidae; genus Phascolarctos; species Phascolarctos cinereus. The sequence continues at coordinate 3,395 of NW_027555362.1, forward strand.
TGGGATTTTCTCGAAAGTTGTTCACATTCCTTGTATTCTTTCTCTTTCAATGTGTAGTTATAGCATAATTTAATGCATGAGAGAGAATAACTAAAATATATCTCTTTAGTTGCAGTAGAAAGCTGGGATTGTAACTCAACATTGCTATGGCATAATATAGGATTAAAAGGCTGGGCTTTTCTCAGAATTTTTGAACA
>NW_027555363.1:0-3571 GCF_003287225.1 Phascolarctos cinereus
GAGACAGGGAACCTTAACGCAGGACATCCAACTGCTAAAAGATATCTCTTTGTTTCAAAGAGAAAAGTGGAAGGATAACTCCAACGTTCTCTAAGCAATTCGGTCCAGGCACGACACGGCTATACAGAACCAGCGTTGTATGGTTGAGATTTTCTCAGCACTGCTAACATTCCTCTTATTCTTTCTTTTGCAGTTTGTAAAGACAGGGAACCTTAACGCAGGACATCCAACTGCTAAAAGATATCTCTTTGTTTCAAAGAAAAGTGGAAGGATAACAACGTTCTCTAAGCAATTCGGTCCAGGCACGACACGGCTATACAGAACCAGCGTTGTATGGTTGAGATTTTCTCAGCACTTGCTAACATTCCTTATTCTTTCTTTTGCAGTTTGTAAAGACAGGGAACCTTAACGCAGGACATCCAACTGCTAAAAGATATCTCTTTGTTTCAAAGAAAAAGTGGAAGGATAACTCCAAGTTCTCTAAGCAATTCGGTCCAGGCAGACACGGCTATACAGAACCAGCGTTGTATGGTTGAGATTTTCTCAGCACTTGCTAACATTCCTCGTTTTCTTTCTTTTGCAGTTTGTAAAGACAGGGAACCTTAACGCAGGACATCCAACTGCTAAAAGATATCTCTTTGTTTCAAAAGAAAAGTGGAAGGATAACTGCAACGTTCTCTAAGCAATTCGGTCCAGGCCCGACACGGCTATACAGAACCAGCGTTGTATGGTTGAGATTTTCTCAGCACTTGCTAACATTCCTCGTATTCTTTCTTTTGCAGTTTGTAAAGACAGGGAACCTTAACGCAGGACATCAACTGCTAAAAGATATCTCTTTGTTTCAAAGAGAAAAGTGGAAGGATAACTCCAACGTTCTCTAAGCAATTCGGTCCAGGCAGACACGGCTATACAGAACCAGCGTTGTATGGTTGAGATTTTCTCAGCACTGCTAACATTCCTCTTATTCTTTCTTTTGCAGTTTGTAAAGACAGGGAACCTTAACGCAGGACATCCAACTGCTAAAAGATATCTCTTTGTTTCAAAGAGAAAAGTGGAAGGATAACTCCAACGTTCTCTAAGCAATTCGGTCCAGGCAGTACACGGCTATACAGAAGCAGCGTTGTATGGTTGAGATTTTCTCAGCACTGCTAACATTCCTCGTTTTCTTTCTTTTGCAGTTTGTAAAGACAGGGAACCTTAACGCAGGACATCCAACTGCTAAAAGATATCTCTTTGTTTCAAAGAGAAAAGTGGAAGGATAACTCCAACGTTCTCTAAGCAATTCGGTCCAGGCACGACACGGCTATACAGAACCAGCGTTGTATGGTTGAGATTTTCTCAGCACTGCTAACATTCCTTTATTCTTTCTTTTGCAGTTTGTAAAGACAGGGAACCTTAACGCAGGACATCCAACTGCTAAAAGATATCTCTTTGTTTCAAAGAGAAAAGTGGAAGGATAACTCCAACGTTCCTAAGCAATTCGGTCCAGGCACGACACGGCTATACAGAACCAGCGTTGTATGGTTGAGATTTTCTCAGCACTTGCTAACATTCCTCGTTATTCTTTCTTTTGCAGTTTGTAAAGACAGGGAACCTTAACGCAGGACATCCAACTGCTAAAAGATATCTCTTTGTTTCAAAGAGAAAAGTGGAAGGATAACTCCAACGTTCTCTAAGCAATTCGGTCCAGGCACGACACGGCTATACAGAACCAGCGTTGTATGGTTGAGATTTTCTCAGCACTGCTAACATTCCTCGTTTTCTTTCTTTTGCAGTTTGTAAAGACAGGGAACCTTAACGCAGGACATCCAACTGCTAAAAGATATCTCTTTGTTTCAAAGAGAAAAGTGGAAGGATAACTGCAACGTTCTCTAAGCAATTCGGTCCAGGCACGACACGGCTATAGAGAACCAGCGTTGTATGGTTGAGATTTTCTCAGCACCTGCTAACATTCCTTTATTCTTTCTTTTGCAGTTTGTAAAGACAGGGAACCTTAACGCAGGACATCCAACTGCTAAAAGATATCTCTTTGTTTCAAAGTGAAAAGTGGAAGGATAACTCCAACGTTCTCTAAGCAATTCGGTCCAGGCACGACACGGCTATACAGAACCAGCGTTGTATGGTTGAGATTTTCTCAGCACTTGCTAACATTCCTTATTCTTTCTTTTGCAGTTTGTAAAGACAGGGAACCTTAACGCAGGACATCCAACTGCTAAAAGATATCTCTTTGTTTCAAAGAGAAAAGTGGAAGGATAACTCCAACGTTCTCTAAGCAATTCGGTCCAGGCAGACACGGCTATACAGAACCAGCGTTGTATGGTTGAGATTTTCTCAGCACTTGCTAACATTCCTCGTTTTCTTTCTTTTGCAGTTTGTAAAGACAGGGAACCTTAACGCAGGACATCCAACTGCTAAAAGATATCTCTTTGTTTCAAAGAGAAAAGTGGAAGGATAACTCCAACGTTCTCTAAGCAATTCGGTCCAGGCACGACACGGCTATACAGAAGCAGCGTTGTATGGTTGAGATTTTCTCAGCACTTGCTAACATTCCTTTATTCTTTCTTTTGCAGTTTGTAAGAGACAGGGAACCTTAACGCAGGACATCCAACTGCTAAAAGATATCTCTTTGTTTCAAAGAGAAAAGTGGAAGGATAACTCCAACGTTCTCTAAGCAATTCGGTCCAGGCACGACACGGCTATACAGAACCAGCGTTGTATGGTTGAGATTTTCTCAGCACCTGCTAACATTCCTTATTCTTTCTTTTGCAGTTTGTAGAGACAGGGAACCTTAACGCAGGACATCCAACTGCTAAAAGATATCTCTTTGTTTCAAAGAGAAAAGTGGAAGGATAACTCCAACGTTCCTAAGCAATTCGGTCCAGGCACGACACGGCTATACAGAACCAGCGTTGTATGGTTGAGATTTTCTCAGCACTTGCTAACATTCCTCGTTTCTTTCTTTTGCAGTTTGTAAAGACAGGGAACCTTAACGCAGGACATCCAACTGCTAAAAGATATCTCTTTGTTTCAAAGAGAAAAGTGGAAGGATAACTCCAACGTTCTCTAAGCAATTCGGTCCAGGCAGACACGGCTATACAGAACCAGCGTTGTATGGTTGAGATTTTCTCAGCACTTGCTAACATTCCTCGTTATTCTTTCTTTTGCAGTTTGTAAAGACAGGGAACCTTAACGCAGGACATCCAACTGCTAAAAGATATCTCTTTGTTTCAAAGAGAAAAGTGGAAGGATAACTGCAACGTTCTCTAAGCAATTCGGTCCAGGCACGACACGGCTATACAGAACCAGCGTTGTATGGTTGAGATTTTCTCAGCACTTGCTAACATTCCTCTTTTCTTTCTTTTGCAGTTTGTAAAGACAGGGAACCTTAACGCAGGACATCCAACTGCTAAAAGATATCTCTTTGTTTCAAAGAAAAGTGGAAGGATAACTCCAACGTTCTCTAAGCAATTCGGTCCAGGCACGACACGGCTATACAGAAGCAGCGTTGTATGGTTGAGATTTTCTCAGCACTTGCTAACATTCCTCGTATTCTTTCTTTTGCAGTTTGTAA
>NW_027555364.1:0-3550 GCF_003287225.1 Phascolarctos cinereus
GCTGTTGGATGTGCTGCGTTCAGCTTCCCGGTCTCTACAAACTGAAACACAAAGAATTCGAAAAATGTTAGCAAGTGCTGAGAAAATCTCAATCGTACAATGCTGGTTCTGTATAGTAGTGTTGTGCACAGACCGTGTTGCTCCTAGTAGATTGGTGTTATCCTGCTACTATTCTCTTTCAAACAAAAAGACATGTGTGAGTTCTTGGATGTCCTGCGTTAAGCTTCCCTGACTTTACAAACTGCAACAGGAAGAATCCGAAGAATTTTAGCAAGTGGTGAGAAAATCTCATTCGTACAACGCGGGTTTTCTATACTAGTGTTCTGCCCTGATCGAATTGCTTAGAGAACGTTGGAGTTTTCCTTCCACTTTTCTCTTTCAAACAGAGAGATATGTGTTAGCTGTTGGATGTGCTGCGTTCAGCTTCCCGGTCTTTAAAAACTGCAACAGAAAGAATCCGAAAAATGTTAGCAAGTGCTGAGAAAATCTCATTCGTACAACGCGGGTTTTCTATACTAGTGTTCTGCCCGTACCGAGATGCTCATACTAGGTGGACTTATGCTTCCACTTATCTCTTTCAAACAGAGAGATATCTTTCAGCTGTTGGATGTCCTGCGTTAAGCTTCCCTGTCTTTACAAACTGCAACAGAAAGAATCCGAAGAATGTTAGCAAGTGCTGAGAAAATCTCATTCGTACAACGCGGGTTTTCTATACTAGTGTTCCGCCCTGTTCGAATTGGTTGAGAACGTTGGACTTATTCTTCCACTTTTCTCTTTCAAATAGAGAGATATCATTTAGCTGTTGGATGTCCTGCGTTAAGCTTCCCTTTCTTTAAAAACTGCAACAGACAGAATCCGAAGAATGTTAGCAAGTGCTGAGAAAATCTCATTCGTACAACGCGTGTTTTCTATTCTAGTGTTCTCCCCGGACCGAACTGCTTATTCTAGGTTGGATTTATCTCTCCACTTGTCTCTTTCAAACAAAGAGATGTCTTTTAGTTGTTGGTTGTTCTGCGTAAAGTTTGCCTGTAATTACAAACTGCAAAAGACAGAATACAAGGAAGGTTAGCAATTGGTAAGAAAATCTCAATCGTACAACGCGGGTTCTGTATACTAATGTTCTTCCCTGACCGAATTGCTTAAAGAACGTTGGAGTTATCCTTCCACTTTTCTCTTTCAAACAAGGAGATATCTTTTAGCTGTTGGATGTGCTGCGTAAGTTTCCCTGTCTCTACAAACTGTAAGAGAAAGAATCCGAAGAATGTTAGCAAGTGGTGAGAAAATCTCATTCGTACAACGCGGGTTTTCTATAGTAGTGTTCTGCCGTGATCAAATTGCTTAGAGAACGTTGGGGTTTTCCTTCCACTTTTCTGTTTCAAACAGAGAGATGTCTTTTAGCTTTTGGATGTGCTGCGTTCAGCTTCCCGGTCTTTAAAAACTGCAACAGAAAGAATCCGAAGAATGTTAGCAAGTGCTGAGAATATCTCTATCGTACAAGGCGGGTTCTGTATACTAGTGTTCTTCCCTGACCGAATTGCTTACAGAACGTTGGAGTTATCCTTCCACTTTTCTCCTTCAAACAAAGAGATATCTTTTAGCTGTTGGATGTGCTGCGTTAAGCTTCCCTCTCTTTACAAACTGCACAAGACAGAATACAAGGAAGGTTAGCAAGTGCTGAGAAAATCTCATTCGTACAACGCGGGTTCTCTATACTAGTGTTCTGCCCTGATCGAATTGCTTAGAGAACGTTGAAGTTATCCTTCCAGTTTTCTCTTTCAAACAAGGAAGATATCTTTTAGCTGTTGGATGTGCTGCGTAAGTTTCCCTGTCTCTACAAACTGTAAGAGAAACAATCCGAAGAATGTTAGCAAGTGCTGAGAAAATCTCAGTCGTACAAGGCGGGTTCTGTATACTAGTGTTCTGCCCTGATCGAATTGCTTAGAGAACGTTGGAGTTATCCTTCCTCTTTTCTTTTTCAAACAAGGAGATATCTTTTAGCTGTTGGATGTGCTGCCTAAGTTTCCCTGCCTCTACAAACTGAAAAACAAAGAATTCGAAGAATGTTAGCAACTGCTGAGAAAATCTCATTCGTACAAGGCGGGTTTTCTATACTAGTGTTCTGCCCGTACCGAGAGGCTCATACTAGGTGGACTCATGCTTCCACTTATCTCTTTCAAACAGAGAGGTACTTTCAGCTGTTGGATGTCCTGCGTTAAGCTTTCCTCTCTTTACAAACTGCAACATCAAGAATCCGAGGAATGTTACCAAGTTCTGAGAAAATCTCAATCGTACAACGCGGGTTCTGTATAGTAGTGTTGTACCTTGACCGAAATTGCTTAGAGCACGTTGCAGTTATCCTTCCAGTTTTCTCTTTCAAACAAAGACATATCTTTTTAGCATTTGGATGTGCTGCGTTCAGCTTCCTACTCTTTACAAACTGCACAAGACAGAATACAAGGAAGGTTAGCAAGTGCTGAGAAAATCTCATTCATACAACGCGGGTTTTCTATACTAGTGTTCTGCCCGTGATCGAATTGCTTAGAGAACGTTGGAGTTTCCTTCCTTTTCTCTTTCAAACAGAGAGATATCTTTTAGCTGTTGGATGTGCTGCGTAAGTTTCCCTGTCTCTACAAACTGAAACACAAAGAATTCGAAGAATGTTAGCAAGTGCTGAGAAAATCTCATTCGTACAACGCGGGTTTTCTATACTAGTGTTCTCCCCAGTCCGAGTTGCTTAGAGAGGTTGGAGTTATCCTTCCACTTTTCTCTTTCAAACAAAGACACATCGTTTAGCTGTTGTTTGTCCTGCGTTAAGCTTCCCTGTCTCTACAAACTCCAACAGAAAGAATCCGAGAAATGTTAGCAAGTTCTGAGAAAATCTCAATCGTACAATGCTGGTTCTGTGTAGTAGTGTTTTGCACAGACCATGTTGCTCCTAGTAGATTGGTGTATCCTGCTACTATTCTCTTTCAAACAAAAAGACATGTGTGAGTTCTTGGATGTCCTGCGTTAAGTTTCCCTGTCTTTACAAACTGCAACAGGAAGAATCCGAAGAATATTAGAAAATCTCATTCGTACAACGCGGGTTTTCTATACTAGTGTTCCGCCCTGTTCGAATTGGTTGAGAACGTTGGAGTTATTCTTCCACTTTTCTCTTTCAAACAGAGAGATATCTTTTAGCTGTTGGATGTCCTTCGTTAAGCTTCCCTGTCTTTAAAAACGCAACACAAAGAATCCGAAGAATGTTAGCAAGTGCTGAGAAAATCTCATTCGTACAACGCGGGTTTTCTATACTAGTGTTCTGCCCGTACCGAGATGATCATACTAGGGACTTATGCTTCCAGTTATCTCTTTCAAACAGAGAGATATCTTTAGCTGTTGGATGTCCTGCGTTAAGCTTCTCTCTCTTTACAAACTGCAGAAGACAGAATAGAAGGAAGGTTAGCAAGTGGTGAGAAAATCTCATTCGTACAACGAGGGTTCTGTATACTAGTGTTCTGCCCTGATCGAATTGCTTAGAGAACTTTGGAGTTATCCTTCCACTTTTCTC
>NW_027555365.1:0-3518 GCF_003287225.1 Phascolarctos cinereus
AAGTAAAAATAGAAGTGGAGAAAATATAGCAAGGAATAATTACAAAAAAAGGAAGGGGAGAAACAGAAAGACTACCTTTGTAGCATTATTAACAAATTAATACAAATATACAACTTAAAAAAGACACAAAAGGAATTGAAAACCAAGGTGTTTAGAAAAGAAATCAGAAATGAAAAGAGAAAGGGCAGCATAATATAAATGGCTTCACACATAAATCAAAGTAAGCAAGTGCCCAAAATGCCAAATGTGGGACATACAATCAAAGAAAAGAACTGACTAAAATAGCCTTCTCCAGATGAAGGAGATCAAAAATACAATATGAAAATATTCAAAGTGAGAGATACTCCAACCAACTCCAGTCAGCAAGCATGTATTAAGCACCTACTATGTGCCAAGCAATATATGGAGCAATGGGGACATGAAGAAAGGCAGAAACAATCCCTAACCTCAAGGAGTTCCTGATTTAACAAAGGATACCCCCCCCAAAAAGACGATAGGCAGAAATCAACAGGAGTGGCATAAAAGACTACAAATATTGGAAATGGGGAAACAACAGTAATGTGATCAAGAAGAAAGTATAGAATAGTCTAACTAACTCCACACTAATGGGTCTAGATAACTAAGGTCTGTATCTAGCTGAAGCCAGTCAGTACTTGAGCTTCAGTCCCCCTCTCTACCATATTCACAGGCTGATTTCCCCACCACTTCTATCCAGTTGATTGCCAGCACAGTAGGTCAGGAACAAAACTAGAATATTTGTCTCATTTGCAAAAGCGAACGCCAAGATGATATTTCTTCCCCACTTCAGGTACTGATGTTTAATATGGTCAATAGCTATTTCTAGATCCCACTAATACAAAATTCCCCAGGATACCCTGCAGGACTAGCTTTCTTCATCCCAATTATACTCCCTATTGGCAAATATTATCTTAGTTGTAAAAAGGTAATTACTATTCTTCTCAGCTATTCTTACTACTATCCTGACTGTTCATTAAGACTGGCCTTACCACAATAGGCAATCTTCCATGTAGTATGCTTCTAGGGTCACTGGAAAAGCATTCTTGCCCTCTCCCTCCTTATCAAATAACTCCCTAATCCCCTGAATGATATCTCAAATTCCACATTTAACATTTTAAAGCCTGCTAAAAGGCCATGTATACGTGGGAGGAGTAATGGGGAACCATCAGTCACTTAAAGCTTAGTGTGAATGACTTCATCAGATCCTTGTCCTATAAGGAGGTTAAATGGGGGAATAGTCACAAAAAAGATAGAGTACTCTTCGATGAGGAGAAGAAAGGAACACAAAAGGGGGTATGTGAAGAATAACTTCTTCTAATTTATAATTTTGCCTCAGGCCAGTCCAGTTCCTCAAGTGAAAACAATTATCTTGCTTCTCATATAGAAATAGATTATCTGCCATTTTTTATTGTAGATGATTGTGCATCCTCCATTATTGAAGGTAATCCAGTAGATCGCAGAAAACTATGTATAGAAAACCATGCACCAGCAAGGGCTGGTAAATAATTATATCTATACTACCCTGAACAGTCACAATTTTCAGCTCCTTCTATCACTTCATCACCTGCTCTCCCCTAGTCCCTTAATACAGTGCTTCTCAAATAAAACAAAACAATTCTTTCCCACAGTACCTAAATAAGAAAAAAATGGGAATACCCCAGGACACTATAAAAAGTGGGACAGAAAATAACACTATAAAGATCAGAAAACAAAGGAAAATCTAGAACAGGGTGATCAGTGCCTAGTAACCTGTAATTCAAGGTAGAATATATAATATTGTCCATTGTGAATAGCTAGCACAAAAAAAATAATTTGAATGCTCAAGAGAAAGCATGCATTGGGAAATTTTTGTTACATGTGTGAAAATCTCAGCCAAGATACAGAGAAATGGAGGGTTTGTGTAGAAAGAAGACTGTGCTATTTGTAGTAGGTGCAGTTAGCTCAGTTAGCTACGTGGCATTTACTACTAGCATTCAGCACCATTTCACAGTTAAGTCAAAATTCCCATACATGTCTATTGGAAATTTCTTCTTGTCCTAGTGGAAGGAAAACTGGGCCTGGATTTGAATGCCTGCTATTCTACTTACTACCCATGTGACCTTATTTATGTCACTTAACTTAAACTTGGTGATGTTTTTTGATCTCCACAATGAGGCAGTTAAAATTGATGTCAAAGGCCCCTTCCAGCTCCAGCCTATGAAGATATTTGATTACTATAATATAATGCACTGTTGAAAAGAGAGGGACAAACAAAATTTTTGGTTTAACACAAGACTGAAAAGGTTAAAGAGTACTATATTAAGAGGGCAAAGGGCAAAGGAAGATGAGTGGCAAAGAACTCTCCAAAAAAAGTGTACTACTGACTTGAAAAGCAAAGGATAAATATATTATCTTCTGAAGTAGTCATTTATTAAGAAGCAAAGTTTGAAAGTATGAGTGTGACAGCCTCATGCCATATACAACCACAAATCTTTGTTAAAGCATTTCATAAAGGCACTAAGCAAGAGGTAGATAGTATCCTATGACCTTCATTTCCAATTTCAAGCCATTTCTTATTCTGAGAAAGGTCTATTTTTAAATGGGAGAAACAAAGGTCCTTGAAAAACTGCCACGATAAAATTCCCATAATGAAATTATGTTCATTCTCAGAGGAATGAGGTAGAATTAGATGCTCCAGTGGTGCTGAATTCCTAAATCTAGGTAGCTTCCAGCTAGCTACTGAAGGTTTTCTGTAAGTGTCAAATGGGGTTGGGGAGGGGGATACATCTGCTATAAACAAATTAAGAATGAGCTTTTTAATTTGTAGTTCTTGACCACAAAATTTCTAGAAACATTGATGTTAAAACACTGTTTAAATAAAACTTCATTTTTAATATAAGGAACAGGGTTGAAAACAGCATTAAAATTGTAGTAGGCAGGAAAAGTATCCACCCAAGATCTTTGCCCATGCCCTTCTCAAAGAATGGCAACAGAGTAAGCATTTTCATTGGCTAAAATGTAAAAGTTTCCTAATTCCTAACAGTATGCTTTAGGAAAAGAAAGAAAGAAAGAAAGAAAGAAAGAAAGAAAGAAAGAAAGAAAGAAAGAAAGAAAGAAAGAAGAAAGAAAGAAAGAAAGAAAGAAAGAAAGAAAGAAAGAAAGAAAGAAAGAAAGAAACATTAATCATTTCTACACTGGAAGAAAAGAACAGTGTCACTCATCCATGTCCCAGTAGCCACCTAGCACAGTTTCAGGCACAGGGTAGGTGCTCAATAAATATTTGTTCAAGATAAGCATAAACAAATGCAATGATTCTTGCTAAGAGGCAGCATCTTGAGCCCAAAACACTAGATGCTGAATAGCTTGGACTAGATCAACTCTCAGCCTGTCAAGGAAGAGCAAGGCTTTTAATTCCTCTTCTGAAAGAACATCAAGCGACTCTTGTACCACAATGGCTGAGAGTCACTCTAAGTAGAAGTATTTTCTTTCTTTTTTTTTTTTTACCTGGGACAGCCAGCATA
>NW_027555366.1:0-49698 GCF_003287225.1 Phascolarctos cinereus
CCAGGTCCTTGGCCCTAATCAGGTATCCTGAATTAGAGTCAGATTCTTGGACCCCGCTGTCCCTCCTCCTGAGCGAGGCTGGAAGTGGAATGTTCGCTTTCTGCTGAAACTGAAAATCTTTTTCATTTTCGCTACCGGGCTTCAGAGCCAGTCGGGAGAAATCGGGAGGGGTTTTCTCTTGGCCTTTCAGCCTTCTCAGGGACCTCGCCTCCGCTACAGAAAACTGCAGTGGCCGGAGACTGGAGGTTAAGAGATTCCAGGGCGCAACAGTTATGGAATATTCAAGCCTAGTGACAGTTGGTAGCCCTGGCAACGCCTCGAGGCAGACAATTCCGCAAACATTTATCAGATCCTCCTGTGTCATGCATGGGCCCAATGGAAAAGTCACACAGGTGAGTGTGCATGTGCTGGTTCCATTAGCTCTCAGTGGGAGGGGCCAAAGCTCGAGATCTGAAAGTGGCTGAGCTCCAGGCTGCTTCGTGCTCCAGCTTCTTTCCTCTCTGCTGAAAAGGATGCACAGCAAAGTAGGGGATAAGAACCAGGTGTGGCCTAATGGGAGCGTGCTGGATCTGGATTCAGAGGATTCGGGTTCGAATCCAGAACCCACTCTGTTATTTCCTTTGGAAGATGGGGAAAAGTCCTTTCTCTCTGAGCCTCAGTTTCTTCTCTGTAAAATGAAGACGTTGTACTAGATGACCTCCCAAGTCTCTTCCAGACCTTCATGACTCTGTGAAGCCCAGACTGAAACAAGTGTCATGGGAGTCTGCTCAGTGCCCTGGGACAAATACATTCTAGGTCTTCTTTCCTCTGATTCTCCATTCCCCTTTCTTGCTTTCAGGAGAAGGGAGAAAGATTTGTATGGGACAGGGAGCCTGGCACAGGGAGGGTGGAGTTGGCGTTAGCCAGGAAGCCCTGGGTTCAAGCCTAGCCTCTGCAGAATTACAATTGCCATAATGATGCTGTTATTAATGGTGGGAGGGAAGGGGTTACAACAGTTCACTGAAAAAACAAAAGATATGTCAGTTTTAGTTGATCGTAAGTTGCTAAAAAAAAAATTAAACATCCTTAGGCTATAGTAATAGAATAATAATATTTAAATCCCAAAGGATGATTCCATTTAACTCTGGGCTGAAGAAACCCAGTCCAGCCTATCCTGTTTTAATTATGGATGCTACATATTAGGTGGTGATGGGGTACTTGTGCTCAGACCCCAGTCCTTGGAACATATTTCTCCCCAGCCCAAAGGCCCTATCTCTGGCAGTAATTCATGAGTAGACCCCAGTGAGGCAAATTATCTCTTCCCGGTAGAAGAAAAAGCTGACCTCTGTAGAATTTTCCTTGTATGAACAAGACTATCTTGTACCAGCAGAACTACCATATACAATCCAGAGGTCAAGCTATGGACGTCAATTCCCAACTCCTCAGGCTATCTTATTATAGATGTAGAGGTGTACAGGTAGAGATTCTTTAGAAGTTCTCCTCCCAGGCCATGCCAATAGTGAATGACACCTCTGCCTAAAGGTACAGAAACTGTATGTTCACCACCTAATTAGCAAACTTGGCACACCACTCACTGAACTTTTCCTATATAAGCTTTAGCATCAATCCTGTTAAGTTGTGAGTTCCCTAAGAAGCTCTGCCTGCCACAATAGTGGTACAATAAACTTTTTGCCCCTGGACTGGAAGAACACTTGTGTTTGTGAATTCTTTACAGACAACTCTGACCTGAACCAAGTTATTTTGGGATCCCTGCACCCCTAAAATACATCAGAGAGAGATATCAGAGAGAAGCCATATGGATGAACTAAAAATGATTAAGATAGAGGAGACCACTGGAAGGTATGTCTATTTTCAAATATGTGAAGGGCCATTGTGAAGACTTGGGAGTCTCCAGAACAGATTGCTAAGACCAGTGATTAAAGGAGCCTGTTTTTGGCTAGTATAAGGAAAAATAAACTTTATAGCAATGGAATGGACTGCTTGTGAGACAATTTTCCTCAAGTAGAAGTTGTCTGACCACAGTGCATAAGCAATTCTTACATTGATTGTAAGGCTGGACTCCACGATTTTTAAGGTCCCTTCCAACACAGATATTTTGATTCTCTATATATCATTGATAATGATACTGTTGCAGGATGACATTAGAATAGATCATCAAAGTTGGCTTTGTTTTTAAGGTAGAGTAGAAGCTAGAAGATTTTTGTTTATTGAAATCAATTCAACCCTCAAGGCATAAGGAAATATCTGCAAAGGGGAATAGAACAATTTATTCTCTAACTAGCCTTGTTGTTCCCCCCCACCCTTTTGCTCCTCTGCTACTTTCTATTCATGACATGAATTCCTCTTCTTATCCATCTTCTCCTTCTCCATCTTCTTTAGCTTCTAAAGCTCCTCCTCCTCGTCCTCCTCTCCTCCTCCTCCTCCTCCTCCTCTTCTTCTTCTCTTCTTCTTCTTCTCTCTTCTTCTTCTCTCTCTCTCTTCTTCTTCTTCTTCTTCTTCTTCTTTTTCTTCTTCCTCATCTTCTCCATCTTCATTAGTTTCTAAAGCTCCTTGTTCATCTTTTCATTCTTCTTCTCTATTTTCTCTTCCTCTTCCTCCTCCTTCTCCTCCTTTTTCTGTCCAAACAACCAAAATGCAAGTTAATCCTATACATCTTTTGGTTTCTATAGTGGACTGTTTTTGGTGCAGTGTGTAAGTCAGACGATCCATATATTGTTGGTTTTACTTGTGATATGACTTGTCAACATTTCTTCAAGGGATAGACTCTCTCTGTTCTATCAACCATACCTGATATCCTGCAGAACCTCAATGCTGTCTCTAAATGGCATAATGATAGGGGCAGCTAGGTGGCACAGTGGATAGAGCACTGTCCCTGGAGTCAGGAGGACCTGAGTTCAAAAATGGCCTCAGACACATAATATTTACTAGCTGTCTGACCCCTGGCAAGTCACTTAGCCTTATTGTCTAGCCAAAATAAATAAATAAATAAATGGCATATGATGTTCAATAACATTTTCTATGATCTAGTATCCTCACTACATTTGGGCTATGGCTTGCTAGTTAGAAGTCCTATTTAACAAGCAAGAGACTCAATCATTACTTACATATTATACTGTGTACCATTTGTGGACAGAACATTAGTAATGCATTTTACAATTATTTTCTAACATATATACATACATATATATATAATACTTATTGGGGAGAGGGCCAATGTGTGTTACCAAAAAAAAAACCTAGCTGATATATATAGGGAAAAAAATTGGAAAATAAATTAAATTTGTTAATGCTTCAAATATACAGGCAAATTATTAATTAAAAGCTTATGCCTTTGGGCAGCTAGGTGGCACAGTGGATAGAACATTGTCCCTGCAGTCTGGAGGAGCCAAGTTCAAATCCAGCGTTGGACACACATACTGACTACTGTGTCGATCTTAGCGTGTCACTTAACCCTGATTGCATCACCTCCCCCCCCCAAAGAAAAAAGCTCATGACTTAATGACAAGTGTTTGGCACAAACCTGTTATCAAATTTGTGATGTTTAAAAATATTTTCATGAGTTTTTAATGAAGACAAATGAAAATAGACTAGACGAAAACTAGTTGAAAATGGATAACTAATTTTTATTATAACTATTATTGGTGATACTAATAGCTCCCCTGCACTTACTATCTTGTGGTTTATCCAACACTTTACATACTTTATCTACATCTTTACAACAATCTTGTGAAATAGGCAGTTTCTTTATGGTTATCTCCATTTCATGGCTTGAGACACAGCTAATAAATGACATGGGCTAGATTTGAACCCAGTTCTTTGGATGCCAAATCTAATACAGCTATCTGTTATGAAGTTTCTCATTGGTTTTCCTTTTTGTAGGGCACATTTGTGTAATGTGTGTCCTTTTCCCCATCTCTTTTTGAGACCATATAGATTCTGTCTATATAGGATTTAGTCTCTCTCTCTCTCTCTCTGTATGTGTGTGTGTGTGTGTGTGTGTGTGTGTGTGTATATATATATATATATATATATATATATATATATGAAGTCATCCCAATGGTTTTCAAGGCAAAACTTAGCTACCTTCCAGTTAATGCAAATAATGAATCTTGAATTAGTCACATTATCTGGATTGCAGTACATGTTTGAATTGGACTGGAATAAACTGCCATAGTCTACATCATTATAACTTCAAATAGTGTGAATGTATGGGACAACTTCATGGAATTCATTATTTATACTAATTAATGCTTATCTGTATACCCATGGTTCTGGCTTAAAAAGCAATGGGGAGGGGAGAGGTGGTGGCGCAGTGGATAGAGCACCGGCCCTGAAGTTAGGAGGACCTGAGTGCAAATCTGGCCTCAGATCAAACACTTGACACTTACTAGCTGTGTGAACCTGGGCAAGTCACTTAACCCAATTGCCTAAAAATAAAATTTTAAAAAAAGGACCAAGAGGAAGCTCAAATCCCTGCCCTCCCCCCACCCCATTTCCCAAAATGTTCCTGTTTCTTTATGGCTTGCAATCATAAGGACTCAAAACTTCATGGTAGAGTAGAGTAAGGGAACAGTGGAAGCAATATATCTTCCAGAGTCATAGGTGATTGAACAGCAACCCAAAACGGATGAGCCCAGGAGACTTTGCAAGTTCAAAAGGTCTGAGGCCATTAAAGCTGGTTGTATCTTCAAAGTGGTCAGTTATGGTGGCAGCAACAGCAAGAGTGTGCTGGGACAAAAGGAAGGGTTGCTATTTGAGAAAGAGGAGCCATTGGAAAAATCTTCCTTGAAGATCTGTGTGTATGTGTCTGTGGGTGTATGTATAATATGTATATATATAATATATATACACATACATATATACATGTATGTCTATACATACATATATGTATGAACATATACATACATATACATATACATATACATATACATATACATATACATATACATATACATATACATATACATATACATATACATATACATACATAGTCCTGCACTGTAATTCCTTTAAGCCCATCATCACTTTCTAAGTGAGAAGAAACAACCTGTCCACCTGTCCTATTATCTGATGCATGGGAAAGCATTTCTCCTTTCTCTCCTTCCTTTGGGAAACCCTACATTAAAGCCAAAAGCAACACTACTGTAAATAGCAACTTTCCCTGTGAAGCTGAGGTGGGGTGAGGAGCCAATGGATGTTCTAATAGCTTCCAATTCCCTAGCTTTGTTTTGCTATTTGAAAGTCAGGCTTCTTCCAGAATTGTAACTTAGGAAAAGAGTGATGTCAGGTGAAGGACAAAAATTTGTCCAGGTTGAGAGTCTTTGTGTCTTCAACTAAGAGAGATGTAGCTAGCCATTGTACTTGATATGGGACGGTGGTATAATTTTGGGACCCTTTGCATTTGCAGAGTAACTAGGGGGTACAGTGGATTGAGTGCAGGACTGGGGGTCAGGAAGACCTTAGTCCAAGCCTGGCCTCAGATACTTACTATCTGTGTGATACTAGACAAGTCACTTAACTTCTGTTTGCCTCATTTTCCTCATCTGTAAAATGGGGATTATAACCCAACTCACAGGGTTGTTGTGAAGATCAAATGAGATAATATTTGTAAAGTGCTTAGCACAGGGCCTGACATGTAGTAAGAACCATATAAATGTTAGCTATTTTTAGTATTCTTATTGTTATCATTATAATTATTGGAGGGATTCTCCACAGAGGACTCTTAAAAGTTGCTGAGGTCTTCCTATATGAAGAGTCTACTATGAACTCAACTAGTTAGAATTCTGCTAGGGTTTCTGGATTTCCTTTAATTCTTTTGTGTATTTTTCTGACCACTGAACTTTAGAATATTGTAAGGTCCTCGAGGTGATAGAAGCAAGAGCTCATGCTAGGGTGATTATAATTACAGAAGAAGAAGTGAGCTGGTGGCAAGGGAATCATTTTGATAGGCAGGGGAAGAGAGACATAAACAGAGAGAGACAGAGAGAGAGACAGAGACTGAGAGACTGAAAATCAGAAAGAAAATTCCACTTAGTGTAAACTGCCTAGTGTCTTCTGAAGCTGAAATGTACTGGGCTAATTACCAGCACTTCAAAAACTTAATATTAGTTACTATAATATCTAATAGTGATAAATTGCTGGATTCTACTCAAAACATTCTAAAATTCTTTATTATTTAGTATTTTCTTTTCCATCTGGGAATAAAGCTGCCTGTTTCATATATGATTCTTTTTTTTTTAATTGTAATTCTTTACTTTACCGCCCCGCCTCCCAAAAAGTGTTTTCCCCATTCCTGCGGGCATCCCTCTCCTCATGCTGGCATCCCTCCATGGCATCTGTAGCAGTGAGATGTCTTGTCCTCTCCTGGAGAGCTAGATCTGAGAGTTCAGATGCATGACAACTAACAGACCGCTTGAGTGGTTTACTGTTGCAGAAATGGGAAAGATCATGTCTAAACTAAAAACAAGAAAAGGCCTCCAATACACCCTTAATTTTAGGGCCCCAGAAAGAAATCATTCAAGGTTTCAATCATTCATTCTTGTTGACTATGGGATGTGAGGTAGATAAAGCTAATTATTATCATATTTGGGGGTCCCTATTTACTGGAACTTCTGTGACCTTTAATTGGACCCCTTAGAGGTAGTTAGATAAGGAAAGTTGTTTTAAGGTTGCACAGTGCCAAAAGATTCAAAAAGAAGTAAAACTTTATAGCTGTTTTAGGACAGAAGAGTCAAATCGCATAGCTAAAAGAGTGATATATTTTTACAGAAAAGTCAAAGATGTGATTGTATTGTTATTTTTTGTTTGTTTCTTTGTTTGTTTGTAGCAGGGTATCTTTTACAGTTTTCAGACTTTCATAATCCACTTTTTTATTGGTAATTTTGAATGTCTGTTCACCAGCTGTGACAGTAATAATTCACATTTTCTCACAAACTTTATCAGGGCTTACACAACGGAAACGACTAAACAACAACAACTCATGTAGTAGAAGAGAAGACACTAGGGTTGAATCATGAAAAATTGTCTTTTCTCAGCAAAATAGATAAGTGCTGCCCAGGAGTATATGATGTTGCTTTAGCTGGTATTATTGTTTTGAAAACGTGTACAAAAAGCATACTGGGAATCAGGTCCAGGTTATGGTCTCAACTCTCCCCCTTAAGAGGTATGTGACCTTGGATAAGTTGATTAATATCTGTATAAGCCTCCATTTTCTGGTCTGTAAAACAGATAATATTAATATATGCCCTATCTATATTATGGATTATTCTTAAACTTGTAAATGTAAAAGTACTTTGTGAAAAATAAAGCAGCTATGTAAAACTATAATTCAAGTATGTGATAGTTCTGTAGATTTTCTTCTGCACTACTGATCTTATCGGTAGAAGGGAAAAATCCTTTCCTTAAATTATTTCATAATTGGCTCCCAGTATGCATTAGAATGTGAAACATTCATTAAGCAATTTATTAACTTAGGCTCCATAATATTATTCAGAAAAGGACAAAGTTTTTAGATTTTTTTTAAAAGAATTATGGTCTTGGGGCAGCTAGGTGTTGCAGTGGATAGAACACTGGCCCTGGAGTCAGGAGGACCTGAGTTCAAATGTGCCCTCACACACATACACTCACTAGCTGTGTGACTCTGGGCAAGTCACTTAACCCCAATGCCCCACCAAAACAAAACAAAACACAACAAAAAACAATTAAACTCTTTCTTGACAAACAAACTTCAGTAGCAGGCTTCCATTATAAAAGTTTCTTTTTTTTTAAATTTTGTTTACTGGCTTCATTAATTTTTCCCCCCATAATACTACGTAGACGAAGTAATGTGCAGTTTTTTTAAGTTTTATGAAACCCTAAGATAAAATTATTTGTTTTTTTGATACTAGCAAAATTGAAGGAAAAGTATTTTTTCTAGAAAACTTTACACACCAGGAACAAAAAAACAGCTCAACTCTATTTTGGAAATATAGTTCCTCTTACGTGATACATCCAAAACTTGCCAAAATTCTATTTGCATAAAGTTATGCATATCTCAGTAGGCTATTTTTTGTTTGTGATAAGCCAGTCTATGTGAGAATTGGTTGCTAGGTAATTTTTCTTTTGTTATGTTTTGTTTTTAAAGCATGATTTCTCTAAACCCTCGATTTCATTTTCTTCTTTTAGTATTCCTTTCTGGGTTATGCTATTCAGATGAGGAAAACTGAATATACAGAAAATTAATAAAAAATGGAAACATTTAACAAGAGTTACATAAATTTAAATTTCCTCAGAAATTCTGCCAACTCTTTTCTGCTCTCATTTAAAATTTAGTTTATTCCGTGAAACCTTCCATGTGTTACGTCCAGATCCTCCCTAGACCCTCCTACAGTCACCCCAGCTTACTGTCCACTCCCATCAGGTTACCCCTTCTCCCAGACCCCTCCTCCAGTCACCCCAAATGATTTGGCCTCTCCTAGATCCCTCTCACAATCTTTCTGTATATAAGGTCCCTGTTGTCTCCATTAAGATGCTCAGATTCTTAAAATCTAGTCAATAGCTCACAAATGTTCAGATTTCTTAAGAGTCTGGCCAATATGGCAGATCTTTAATAAACTTTGTCTTTGGCTGAAGGAAGTCATCAGTTGAATTCATTCGGGCAGGGCATGCATGTTGAGATTTTGGTGTCCCAGTAGCCCTACACCTCTAACCTCCACATATGGTTCCCTGATCAGGAATCAAACCCAGGCCACGGCAGTGAAACCTCAACAGTTCCATGGATGGATGGTGTGGTGGTGGCTGATGGAGCACTTGTGTTTTCTTGGTATTAATTGTTAGGCCAAAATTAGCACAAGCAGCAGAGAGTCAACCCATGCTTTGTTGCATCTAATCTTCAGAAGTTGCATGGAGTGCACAATCATCTGCAGACAGAAAATCATGCACCAACACTCCCTTCACTTTGGTCTTGGCTTGTCACCTTTTCAAGTTGAAGAATTTACCATCAGTGAAAACTAAAAGAGAACCAAGCAAAAAAAATAAAGGGAGTTTTGGCTTTAATACATTTCATGATGGTGGCAAAATGTTATGTATTAATTAGGTGGGGTGGGGGATGAAAAGGTACCACAGAATTACAAAAATGTTAACATTCAGAGTTGTTAGCAGCTAATCAGTAGGACAACTAAAGCAACTTCAGTTAATTTACCTATCATGATAGCAACAGGGAACCTGCTCAAGGTGAAATTGGAGTGAAGTGTGTGGACATTTTAATTGCTGTAATGCTTTCTAGAACATCTGGTCTCTAATTCTCTTGTTGCTCAGTTGTGTCCAACTCTTCATGACTCCATTTGGTGTTTGCTTGGCAAAGATACTGTAGTGGTTTACTCATTTTGCAGATGAACTGAAGTGAACAGGGTTAAGTGACTTGCCCAGAGGCACACTGCTAGTAAGTGTCCAAGGGCAGATTAGAAGTCAGGAAGATGAATGCTCCTGACTCCAGGCACAGCATTCTAGCCAGTGCACTACCTAGCTGCCCTCTCTGTAGTTCTACACATCTGTTAATGTTTGTAAGATTACTAGTTACAGTGTCTTTTTTTGCAAGTACCAGCTTTGATCTGTTAATGTAGATTGTGCATTGTTTGCTAGAGAGTGTATATATGTCTATGTGTGTCTGTGTGTATGTATATATATTGTGAAGCCCAAACCCCATGAACCTCACAAACTCTAATTTGAAACACAGTCTGCTTTAAGAAAGAGATAAAATTGGGGTACATGTGTCCACAGTTTAATTTCTCTAACTGGCTTAACATGCATTGCATGAGAGTTCAGTCCAAAACTGGGCCCCCCTATGGGGACCAGTTCATAACTGGCTCAGTTTGGGATTTCGGGGTACACCTTTATATGCCCAATGAAGAGTAGGTGTTCATGACTGGTCAACATATTAGGAGGTAGGTTATATTAAAATGAGGTCTTCAGTATGTGCTTTAGATCACAGTCCACAGGGGCCAATATTGCCTGCCATCAAAGGAAATACCATCCCCAGTCTGGGAAGTCTGTCTCCACCCAAACATGAGTAAGATAAAATCAATTCAGGTCTGGGTTAGAGTTTGACCAAAATAAGAAGATCCAATGCATTCTCATTATCAGAGATGTCCTTCTGAACAACTTTGGACAGAAGGCTGGCAGTTTGGAGCTCTGAGTCTCCAAGACAGAGATTACCAAGAGAAATAATTTTCAACTATGTGTATACACACATACACACACACACACATACACACACACATATATATTAGATGTGTTTGTAAGTTGAGGCAGTCTCTCCTCCACCCCACCACACATTCATATGTATCCATCACTGTTCTAAGGGAAACTTCCAGTTCCCTAAAGCAGTCTCTTTTTCCCTTGAGAAATAACCTTCAGGTCCTTTATTACCTTTGACATTGGTAAAGTTAGTTAGAGAAAGAGAAAATTAAAATAACCACTTTATTATGAATCAACATTTATTTTGCTTCTATTAGCTGCCAGGCCTTGTGCTAAGAGCTGGGTATATAAAAATAATAATAATAATAATAAATAATAATAATAATAATAATAATAATAAATAATAGACAGTCCCTGTCCAAAGAGGGAGAAAGCAAATATATGCAAAAAAGCTACATACCACATAAATAGGAAAAAAAAAGGGGGGAAGGCACTAGAATTATGAGGAGTCAGGAAAGCCTTTCGTATAGAGACAGACTTGAGTTGGAACTTAAAGGAATAGTAGTAGTAGTAGTAGTAGTAGTAGTAGAAGAAGAAAGAAGAAGAAGAAGAAGAAGAAGAAGAAGAAGAAGAAGAAGAAGAAGAAGACGACTTTGATTGTTTTCCATTTAACTTATGCAATTTCACAATTTTGCCTCATATAACCTAAGCTACTGGGAAGCTCTCTGTTTCCAAAATTGTGACAATGTGCACCTCTGTTCAAGTGTAAAGTTTGTGGCAATCTTATTTTTAAAGATAATCAGCTTTTGCAGGCTAATCCAAAAGAAGGGTGACACTCCACCCCACCATTCCACACTCCATTCTCACCATTCTATTCAGCCAGGAACTGATCTAGGATCCCTTGGAATTAGAAACACTGAAGCTTCTCACTTAGCCCATGTGTAAAATGGGAATAATAACTTAGATCATCTTCACAGGGTTGTTGTGAGGTTCAAATGAAATCATGTCAAGTGTATTTATAGCCGAAAGTGCTAAGTCACCTAACTTCTTAATGTTTTGTATGTATAGTTACCAAGTGAAACCTCTGTTTCCTGGATGCATGTAATATGCTACCAAGGCTAACAAATAACCAGGTGCAAATTAGATTCTTAATTTGGTGTATACTTGAGGGAGAAGACGAGAGCATAAGGGGAGGAACATGATACATCTATCTGTGGTCAAATGGTGTGCATATGGTGCAGTCTCTTTAATGAACTCTCCCATATCAAACCCTTATTTTGCAGTTATAAAAGGGCAGAAATCAGCCTCTGTTCTTTGTGAATCAAGGTTGAAAAAGGAGAAATAATTATATATAACTCTAAAATTAACTTCATTTCAGATATATTTATTTTTCTGGAATATTTTTCTTAGAACTATGATATGGGCATGTTGGCAATTAACTATTAAGATAAGAAATCTCAGATTTTCTAACTGAAGTGATGCCATCTTAGATAATAATTAATGACAAGCCTTTGAAGTTGGAGCAATTTGATGTGTCAATTAGGTTTACATGCTAATAGGACTTTGGCCAAATCTGCTATGGAAAACTTCCTTGGATTTGATGCTTAAACTGAAATGAGAGCTAGGAGTAGGGATAGACAGGAAGATAGTTGCCTAGGGTGCAACATGTAGGAGTACTCAATCAGGAATATTTTTGATAGTACATTTTATAATAGTATGTTATAACTGAGACAGGGTCATTTATTTTGTGATCTATAAGGTCATGTGTTAGAGCAGCTGTTCTCAAAGGATGGTCCAGGAACCCCTGGGTGTCCCTGAGAGCCTTTCAGGTCAAGAGATCACAAGTGTTTCAATAATGACACTGTTTTAATTTCTAATATGTTAGATAGAATTAGCTTCAACCCACATTAACAATTTTGGAGAGATCTCAGTTTTTAAGCATATCAAAAGGTCTTGAGACCAAAAAGTCTAAGGACTGATGTGTTCTGAATATCTCCCTCTTTCCTTCCCTTAAATGGCAACTTTAACAGAAGCTCAGGGATGGATGTTTGCTTGCCTAAGACCTGAGGGGAGCAACTGTACCTGAGCCCCAAACTACTATCTAAGGAGGAGATTTTGAATTCATTGGACAACTGACCTAACATTCTTGCCAGAGAAGGGAGATTTCCCAGGCAGCACCATTTTGGTAGTTTCATTTGGAGCAAGAGCTCTTAAGTTTGAAATTTCAAACTTTCAAAACTTGTGCACAGGTCTGACAAGGAAGGAGGACTTGGGGAGACTGTGTAGAATCTAGGAAAGGGATTCTCAGAATAATGAAATGTTGCCTGAGAGCATCCTCAAGTTCTGGGGGAATTCATAGGTCATTTGAGTGCTTTGTATTTCCATGCTTCATAGGCTCTTATAATGCTTGTGCAGTATCTTTAACATTTTCTACTGGCTGTCCCCCTACTCATTATTCATGTACACTGAAATATGTGTAGGAGTTGAGGTCCCTGTTATTCACATTTGGAGAAACTTAAACATTTACAGCCTGTGTCTAAACTTTTATTTTGAAAAAAAAAATCCTAGATTATGTTTAGTGCAGGGCAAAGAGCCAAAGAAGGAAACTGATCCTTTGGGATCAAGTCCCTTGTATTATACCTGAATCATATGAGGCTAGAGTCCTTTGGGTATTCCTGAGCCAAAGGTTAGAGGTGGATCTGTGATTTCATGGATGTGATTCTAGTGTCTGTAACATAATAGATCTTTAATGAGAACTTATTGATTGATTGAGTACTCCTTTTATGATGCAGGTAGTAACCTATCTCTGCTCTCCCTTTAAATCTTATCCATGTCTTACTAGAACTGTCCCAGGTATGCCCTACAATTGCCTTGTTTGCATTAGTCACAGCTAGTGTTGTGACACCCCCCCTAGTTCACAACAGGACCATTTCATTTCCACACCTATACCTCTGAATTAACCATACTTGGCAACAGCAGAATCAGTGTCACATTATGAGTACAGAAAGCAATTTTTCATCCTTCGTTTTCAAAGAGGGTCAATGACAACACAGGGTGATGACACACAATGAATTGGGTTTAAGTGAGTCTGAGTTTCACTAACTTAGCATCCTCAGTCTTCCAGAGTCACCAAAGTCCAGTGGCAAGATAAAAATCAAGATAAGTAGAGGTGGCCTTGGATGTAGTAGATGACTTTGCTAATGATCAAGTGATGGGAGAGATTAGTGGGCTAGAGATGAGGCTTCATGGAGTTGGTGAGATTTAAACTGACTTAGTAAGGAGAAAGAGAATTGAGCTATGTAGAGATGAGTGTCATTTTCTTTATTTACCAAATCTGTCTTAGCCTCAAATATTGTATGAATGGATTCCACAAATACAACAAATAACCGTAATAAGAGCTGTGAAAACATAATATAATCTACATTTCCCTAGTTAAGAAACATTGAAGGGGGGTGGAGCCAAGATGGGGGAGTGAAAGCAGAGACTTCCCTGAGCTCTCCCCCAAACCCCCTCCAAATACCTGTAAAAAAATGGCTCTAAACAAATTCTGCAGCAGTAGAACCCACAAAAAGACAGAGTGAAACAAATTTCCAGCCCATCACAACCTGGAAGTTTGATCAGAAAGGTACATCTCACCTGGCTGGGAGAGGAGAGCAGTTTGGCCTTGGCACACTGGCCGCAGTGAACCTGGAGCAGGCCTCAGAGGACTGAATCACGGGCAGCTGTGGTGGTTTCCAGACTTTTCGACCTAGGAAGGCCAGGGACAACTTAGAAGGTCAGTGGGAAGACTCTGTGTCTCTGCAGTGAGAGAGAAAAGCAAGATGGTCTGAGTTCCATTCCCACGCATGGTCCCGGGGCGGCGGCTGCCTCCCAAGGTTCCAGCCCACAGACTGAGGGGGAATTGAGTGGCTGATTAGAGGGGGATGCAGGGATCTCTCTGCTGGCACAGGATTCTCTTGCTTTGCCTGTGTTTGGATCTAGGTCACAATTCTGGGTGGCAGTCCTGGGGCAAGAGGAGCTGGAGTGGTGGAGCTTTTAGTGGCTGTGGAGACGAAACCTTCCTCACAGTTCCAAGAGAAAAGAGTGCCGGTGGTCATTCATAAACCACAGCACAGACCAGGAAAGCAGTAAACACTTCGCCCTTAATCATAGCAACTTGGAGGAACTGAAAATTTATAGGTCCCTAGAAGTATCTCTGAAAACCTGCACAAAACCCTGAAGCCTGGGACAGTATAGCCCTGTCTTGGCAGGTAGATTTCCTAATATTTTATACTGTCTACAGTAACTTTAAATGGAATTTCTCTTTATATCTCTTGCTTTTGGTATTTATTAGTAATATACGGTAATCCTGATGATTTATGTGGGTTTATTTTATATCCTGAAACTGTGCTAAAGTTATTTAGTATTACTAAAATTTTTTTTCCTTGATTCTCTAAGAGATTCTCTTGAATCTCTTAGAATTCTCTAGGATTCTCTATGTATATCATCATATCATTTGCAAAGAGTGATAACTGTTTCTTCTTAGTTTTCCGTATAGTGTAGCACCTCTGCTACTTGGTCACATTGTATTACCCTCATGATAACCTGCTGTATTCTCTTCCTAATATTTTATTTAAAATTTTTTCATCTCTATTCATTAGGGAAATTGGTCTATAACTTTCTTTCTCTGGTTTGGTTCTTCCATGTTTAGGTATCAAAACCATATGTAATATAAAAGAATTTTGGTAGTACTCCTTCCTTGTCTATTTTCCCAAATAGTTCATATTGCATTGGAATTAATTATTCCTTAAATGTTTGATAGAATTAACTTGTAAATCCATCTGGCTCTAAAGATTTTTTCTTAAGGAGGTCATTAATGGGTTGTTCAACTTGTTTTTCTGAAGTGTTTTTTTAAAACTATTTTTAAGTATTTTACTTTCTCTTCTGTTAATCTGGGCAATTTATATATTTGTAAATATTGATCCATTTCATTAAGATTGTCAAATTTACTGGCATACAATTGGGCAACTTGTTTTAATTTCCTCTTCACTGGTGGTGAATTCTCCCTCTTCATTTTTGATACTGGTAGTTTGATTAAGGTTTATCTATTTTCTTGTTGTTTTCATAAAACCAGATTTTAGTTTTATGTATTAGTTCAATAGTTTTCTTACTTTCAATTTTATTAGTCTCTACATTAATTTTTAGAATTTCTAAATTGCTATTCACTCAGAAGAAATCCTGAAGAATATATTGTGCAAGGGCAGCAATCCTGATCTCAGATAAAGCAAAAGCAAAAATATATATGTATATGCATATTACATGTATATAATATATATATATATTATTTATATATATGTGTGTGTATATATATATGAAAGGAAACTATATCCTGCTACAAAGTACCATAAAGAATGCATAATTTAAATGAAATAGATGAATATTTAAAAAAATAAAATGGATTAACAGTACAAAAGAGAGAGAAATTACACAATACTATCTCATGACAAGAAAGTTAATGGGCTATAAAGAAAAAACAAAAACCTCTAGGACCAGATGGTTTTATTTATTATTTTTAAATTTTTATTTTTAAATTAATTTCCAAATGCTCTCCTTTCTTAAAGCCTACCCCTCATTGACTAGGCAAGACATATGATACCCATTATACATGTGAAGTCTTGCAAAACATATTTCCACAGTAGCTATATTTTGAAAAAAAAACAAGAAAAATAAAGGAGAACAAATGTATAGATAGTTCTTGCTTTAGGAAGTGGACCACAAAAGTATACTTTAAGAGATTTTTGAGTAATGTGAATTTGTCCATTGACATGGGGGAGGGAAGGAGATAAATGGGAAAGAGGCCTCCCATCTGTGAAAGGAGGGGACTGATACATGGTTCAAGGACACTTAGGGGTTTGGGACAGCAAAGCAAGAGCAGGAGGGACTGGGGTTAGACATGTGGAGGCCTGAACCAAGAGGAAGAGCACATGGGGGCAAACAGGCAGAGCAGGGTGAAGGTCTCTTCTTTCCCCAAGAAGTCAAGGGAAGGCTCTCTTCCAGAGGTGGTGACAGTGGTCTCTATGTTCCTCTGTTCTTCTCCTTCACTTCATTGGGTTTTTTGAGCACTTGCAGGTGAGAAAGAGAGAGAGAGAGAGAGAGAGAGAGAGAGAGAGAGAGAGAGAGAGAGAGAGAGAGAGAGAGAGAGAGAGAGAGAGAGGTGGGGAGGGGAAGGAAGAGAGACACAGAGAGGGGAAGGAAAAGAGAGACAGAGACAATGTCCAGGATTACGAGGGTAGCATTACACAGTGCCACTCTCCTGGCCAGACCACATCTGGCATGGAGAGCTCTGGGGGCCAACTTTGTGGATGGATACTGTACCCAGAGGGAGCTCATGGTAACAGGAGGGCCACCTCCAAATGCCAGAGGACTGCCACGTGGAGGAGAGGGGCCAAGCTATTCTGGGCAATAGAAAGAGGGTACAGACCTGCAGACTCGGCCTGGCTGAGGGAGGTATGGGGCTGGAGGTGTAGGCTTGTCCCTAGGGCTTCTGAGAGGCCTTCCAGCCCCCAGAGTCTGTGAAATATAGTGGGTGAGGATAAGCTGCCTCTGTCCCTGTGGGGAAGCCTTCAGGAGATAATCAAAAGAAACCAAACCAGCACCAACAAACCAGAATCCTAAAATGGACACAGACGTCACTCCAGGGCCTCCCCAGCCTCTCACCCATCTGTCACATGCCTAAAAAGGAGGCCCCTTGCTTCACATTGAACGAGACAAAACCACCTCCCAAGCCCCCATTTTGAGCCCAGACAACTGCCCCAGCAAGGCAAACTGCTACTTTCTGCTGTTTGGCCCAAGCATTTGGGGTCTCAGAGAGAGCAGAGACTGCATGCCTGCTGTTGTACTGTGGCTTGCCAGAGTGGAAGCCGGAATGCAGATGTTCACTGGCCTGCAAGGACAACAGATTTCTGGGCGTGGGTCATATACAGCCACCAAGTAGCTTACCTGAATAAATGAACAAGAAGAAAAAAATTGCCATTGGCATTTTTTTCATTTGGTAGCCAGTACCATGGCATCTGGCCTTCTGTTACTGGAATCCTGAAGGTTGCTAGGTACCATCCACTGGAATATTGCAAGGGCACAAAGTTCTGCCAAGCCAGGCAACTAAGCCAGAACGCTAGAGGATGATGGCACCTGGGGTAAATGCAGAGTTGCCTCATTCATTCCTGAGCTTTATTGATGCAAAAGCAGCAGGCTAGCTCTGGAAAGAGGACTAGCAACTTACCAAGGGATAAGGGTCTGTTTGATCTAAGAAAATAAGGGGAGGGGATGGCATGACACAGGATGAGGAAGATGGATGGCAGGATAGGGGACCTAGGAGAAGGAACATGGGAAATTTTATGGTTCAGCATGAGGGAGACAAGGAATTTTGACAGTCCAGCATAGGGGGGAGGTTTTATGGTAACTCAGGATAAGGGAAAGAGACTCTAGGATGCCCTCAAATTCAGGAAGGGCCTCACAAGGGGCTGCAAAAAGAACCCTTCATTAAAATGGGTTTCTTTAAAAAGGTTTTAGCTTTTAAGGCAATGTTTCCTTTGAAATCACAAGCACATGCATGAGAGACTCACCAGCCTGATGGGCTCAGTCCTCATCATCACTCACACTGTCAGCCCCCTTTGCACCTTCCTCCTGGGTCTTCTGTCCTCATTTTTCTCTTTGTTGTCGAGTTACTTAGCAGCCCCTTTTCCTGGCTAGTCATCCACCTTGGAGCACCCAAATTTCTGCTGTGTTTCCTCGAGCAAGTCATTTCTCCCTATTTGCCTCAGTTTTGTCATCTGTAACATGAGCTGGAGAAGGAAATGGCAAACTACTCCATTATCTTTGACAAGAGATCCCCAAATGATGGTCACAAAGAATCTTACACAACTCAAATGACTCAACAAAACCTATAATAACAACACCTGGTTCCACAGAGCACAAGGAGGAAGAAAGGGTTGAAGTATAAGGGAAGGAAATTCAGGTTCCCTTTAACAAATAATTTGCCTTAGAAAATACTTTTGTTTCCTCATCCTTGGAAGCAGGTAGATTAGCACAGTGAATACAGCACTGAGCCTGGAGTAGGAAGATCTGAGTTTAAACTTAACTGAAAACACTTATTAGGTATGTAATTCAGGCAAGTCACCTAACCTGTCAGCCTTAGTTTGCTTACGTGTAAATTGGGGATAATAATAGCACTGACCTGCCAGGGTTATTATGAAGATCAAATGACATAACATTTGTAAAGTGCTTAGCACAGTACCTGTCACCTGGTCAAGTAGGTACTTGATAAATACATTTTTCCTTCCTTCCTCTCAGTATAGACCTTCAAGTGCAGGCTGAAATGCCCATTTCTCGAGGATGTTGTAGATTCCTGTTCAGAAAAACATTTGAACCCCATGAATTATGAGGGCCCTTCCAACTCCATTTTTTTGTGATTCTGTGAATTGTACATATTTCTAGCATCTTTAAGTCTGTAGATGATACATTGTTAGGATGAGACATGGAAATATATTGTTATATTTCAATGGTCATTTTATTAAGCTCTTAGAATCATGTATTTAGCAAGTGAAACTTATGGGGATCATGTGTTACTTTAAAAATATATTTGCTACGAATGCTCATTCTATCTCCAAGTTAGCTTTACAATTTTATAGGGATTAATGAAAAACCTTGTAGCTTCTATGCAACACTAATTCCCAATGATTATTATAGTGCTTTGGTCCAAAAATGATTACATTTGCATTAGATTCAAAATCATAATATTAATAGAGCAGTGAATGGTTTAGTAGAAAAGATGGGGCACCTGAGTTTCAGTTTGAGATCTTATTAGCTTTGTGACCTTGGGCAGAGGCGGGGTAAATCTGTAAAATAGAGTGAATAATTGTTAAACTACCTATCTCACAAAATTGTGTGAGGACAGCATTTTTTAAATCTTAGGATGAAAGATTTAGAACTGGAAGGAGCCTTAGATATCATTTAGTCTAACTCCCTCCTTTTAAATATGAAGAAACTGAGACTTACACAGGTTAGGCAATTATCCCAAGTTCACACAGCTGTATATTTGTAATTATTACTATCAGCTAAACAAACAAGTAAATTAGATGCTGGAGAGGTCAGCAACAGCTATATACGAGGAAGGAAAGTCCTCAGTCACTAACTAGATGTATGACCTTGAACAAGTCACTACCCTTCTGTGGACACTCAGAGTTCCCTCCTGGTCCACATCTAGAAGTCTTTGTCTGTGGTCAATGATGATTAAAAGATTATGAACTCCTGGCCACACTCACTTAGAGATAGAGAACGAGGTGTTGTATATTGGTATGTTTTGAGTAACATATACATGTTAAAAAGGGAGATCTCTCTTGGGCAAGTGAGAAGAGATGAATAGCAGGAAGGAAGAGAGGAAGGGAGAAAGGGAGGGGACGTGAATTAGTGAGTGAGAACAAAAACTTCAAAAGATAGAACAAAGTGGACAATGTTGTTACTAATTAAATTTAGCAGTCTTTAAAAAAAATAAAGTGTATGTAACTGAAATTCATGATTTCATACACAATCTTTTTTGTTCTTTGTGTTTTTGAATGATTGTTTGTTGATGATTAAGTTCATAACCAAAAAGAAAAATGATAATGACCCCAGGGAAAAAGGATACAAGGTTTTTCCAAGAAGAAAGGGTGGCAGAGTTCTTGAACAAGTTCTTCCTTTAACAATGAAGCAAATATTTACAAGAATCAAAGAGAAGCAGAGTAGTGCAGTGACTAGAATGTCAAGCTTGAAGTTAGGAAGACAAGGGTTCCAATCCCATTTCTGACATTTACTAGCTGTGTGATTGTGAACATGTCACATAAACTGTCTGAACTTCAACAGCTCTTTGACTATAACTTGCAGATGAGTCATGTTCTGTTCGTTGATTTACTGACAAAGAGAATACCATTATTACAATGAAGAAAGACCAAAGGGAGGGATGGATGAAACAGAAGTACTCTGAGAAAAACCTCAGAAAACTATACAAGTCATCAAGAAGTATTTTTTGAGCACTTGCTACGTGGCAGGCAGGGGCAGCTAGGTGGTAGAGTGGATAGAGCACTGGGCCTGGAGCCAGAAAGACCTGTGTTCAAATCCAACATCAGACACTTACTAGCTGGGTGATCCTAGGCAAGTCATTTAACGCTGTTTGACAGCTAGGTGGCACTATGGATAGAGAGCAAGGCCTGGAGTCAGGAAGACTCATCTTCCTGAGTTCCAATCCAGCGTCACACACTTACTGGCTATGTGACTGTGGGCAAGTCACCTAACCCTGTTTGCCTCAGTTCCTCATCTGTAAAATGAGCTAGAGAAGGAAATGGCAAATCACACCAGTATCTTTGCCAAGAAAACCCCAAATAGGGTCACAAAAAGTGAGACATGACTGAAACAACTGAACAACAAATGTGCCAGGTACTGTACTAAGTGTGAGGGATAATATATATGTATATATATACATATACATACATACATACACACACACACACATGATGACTAGAAAATGGGAGTACATCACACAACTTCTAGGGAGACTTGATATTCCTTGGTTAACAGTATAATAATTAAGAAACTTTAATACTAGATGCTATAGAAAGTTAAAAAAAATTGGAAGTCCTTGGGAAACTAAAATTTTAACTGGGGTCACTGATAGGCATAAAACTGTTACAACACTAAACAGAAACATCAAAACAAGTATACATGTAGCAAAAAGTGTATACAATGACATCTCTCTTATTGGAAAATACATTTTTCAGCAAACATAACCAACCACAGCACCAGTGTGAATTTAGAAGGAAAATGACAACTAGGATCCAAGGAAAAAAATTGCCACAAAGTCCATGCACTTGAAAGACTGGAACCGTCTTCAAGTACACTGATTTAGGATGTTGGGGGAAAAAATAGGCCAGATTTAGAGGTAATTATCCCAAAGTGAAAAGTAACAGCTGAAAATGAAGTTGAGAGAAAGAGCTTTTAAAAGCTGACCTCAGGAGGCTCTGGTGGCATTACTGTATTAAAACATTGCAAAACAATGCTTGTTAATAATGCTGACTCAGTCACCAAAAAGGAAAAAACAAACTAATTTTTGTTAAATATGTCCTCCTTTCCTGTTCCTAAATTAATGGTCATCAAAAGTGGCGAAAACAAGTTTTGTGCAAGTCAAAGTTAGGAGAAAAATATATTTATGGTAACTGAACCCTTCCACATTCCCATGATACAATTACAAATGAAGGCATTCCATTGACTAGGGAATGTCTAAACAAACTTGGATATGTATATTTAAAGGATTTTTACTGCTCTGTAAAAAATGATGAATGTTGTGGATACAGAGAAGTATGGAAAGGTCTATATGAAGTGTGAAAGAATTTAAAAATATAAAATATTACAACAATACAAATGAAATAAAACACCAAAAAGAAAGAAAAGCAATTGTTATAAAATCACACACACACACACACACACACACACACAAAAACCAAGCATGGCTTGAAAGATGAGGTCTAAGAAGAAACCCCCAACCCACTCCTTTGCAGAGCAGAGCTGGGAGGCCCATGAGTGTGGTATATTTTCAGAATTTTTGATGCATTGATCAGCTCTGCTTATTTTTTCCCTTTTTTTTTGTCTTTAAAAATATTGCTTGTTATATGGGTTTCCTCTTTAGGAGAAAGTACCTGAAGGAATACTAGGGGAAATTTTGGTGATGAAAAAAGACATCCATACAAATTTATTTTGAAAAACAATAGCAACAAAAGAAAAGAATAAAAATTAGGTCAGCACCCCTGTGCTCAAATTCTGAGGCTACTATGCCTTGAACATAGTAGGCACTTAATAGATATCTGTTGAATGATAAGATGGAATGTATAGATTAAGAAAGGTAAGGTTTGCCACAGCTTCAAACCTCTGTAAGTAACTACATACATAGATTCTTATAGGCATGAGGCCGAAATATGTCATCCACCTGCAAACGGAACATGCTCGTATGAACTGTGTTCTGAAGATA
This sequence comes from Phascolarctos cinereus, assembly GCF_003287225.1. Taxonomy (NCBI): domain Eukaryota; kingdom Metazoa; phylum Chordata; class Mammalia; order Diprotodontia; family Phascolarctidae; genus Phascolarctos; species Phascolarctos cinereus. The sequence continues at coordinate 22,205 of NW_027555366.1, forward strand.
AGTACATATGGTAACAAAGCTTCCATATTAAATTAAACAGGACAAAAGGAATGTGAACCAGTTTCACAGAATAGTACTATTTCAGAAGCTTTTCAATAGGGCATAGTGTATTTAAAGAACAGCTGCCTAATTACTAAAGCTTGTTTTAAACCATGTCTCTTTCTCAAGTGTCCCAGTAAGTGAAAGGTGAGGCAGTAAGGAAAGGCATTCACGTGTGTTGGCTGTGAGCTGTGGCCGAATGGGACCTGACCAATTTCCAGCAGCCAGTAATGTCCCCTGGGGTACAAAAGTAATATCTTGGGGGTACTTCTCTATCTTCTCAAGGCACAGACAGGCTCAGTCAAAAAAAGGGGGGGGGCTTTTGTGAGTAGCTACTTTTCCTGTTCCTAAAGCCTTAAGATTACAGAGGATGGTTTGGGAAAAGGCTGCTTCTTAGAGAAATTTATAATGGGGGTAATAGATAGGAAGACAGGGAAAAAAAGAGTCAATATTGCTGGTGTGCTCCTTAAAAAATGGGGCTGAGAAGGCAGGGGCTGAGCAGCAGCAATAAATTCTGAGATTCAATTCAACACCAATTTATCAAGTACCTACTACTGTGTGTAAGAAGGTATCGTGCTAGGTGCTGGCCATAATAATAACAAAAAATGGGACCTATCTTCAGAGCTTATATTTTCCAAGGGCAAGGGAAAGGGGTCCGATATACAGAAATAAGTTAATATAAGATCATTTGGAGGCAGATAGGTGGTCCAGTGGATAATGCCAGGCCTAAAATCAGGAAGTTCTGAGTTCAGATCTAGCCTCAGACACTAATTGTGTGACACTGTTTGCCTCAGTTTCCTCCTCTGTAAAATGGCAAATCACTCTAGTATCTCTGCCAAGAAAACCCCAAATGGGATCACTAAGAATCGGACACGCCTGAACAACAATTTGAGGAGGGAGAAAGAGCATTGGTAGGTGGATCAGGAAAGGTCTCCCACCGGAGTTGGTGCTGGAATTGGGCCTGGAAGGAAGCCAAAGGTTTTAAGAGATACTGGTAAGAAGGTGTTTTGCATTGCTGGCATGTAGACAAGCAGTAAAGCAGGAGATGGAATGCTGAGTTCAGGAAATAAGAAGTGAAGGGGAGTAATGTGAAATAAATCCAGAAAGGAAGGCTGGGGCCAGGCTATGAAGGACTGTAAGTGACAAATTGAGGAGTAGGCACTTTACACTCAAAGGAATAAGGAGCTGCTGAAGATCCTTAAGCAATAGAATGACACCATCAGATCTGTGCTTTAGGAAGAGTCTTTCTGTGGAGAATGTAATCGAGAGAGACTGGAAGCAGGGAGACCAGCTAGGAACCTATTTCAATAACCTTGCAATAGTCCAGGCTAGAGATGATAAAGGCCTGGACTAGGGTAGTGGCCGCATGAGTGGAGAGGGGGATGCAGGAGATGTGAAAGTACTAGATGTGCAAGTAGACCTAACAAGACTTGACAAGTGCTGGGATATTCAGGTTAGTTGGTGAAGGGGGGGTGTAGAGAGAGTAAAGGATGAAGGAGAACTCTAGAACTGCAAACATGGAAGATACAGCATGGTGGTGCCATCAATAGGATGACGCTAAAAGAATGATTTAGCAGGTAAGGTCTTTGGGCTCTGTGAATAGAGATCCTAGTTTTAGATTTAGATTTGTCAGGTAATAATTGTTGTTGTCATATCCTTCATTCTCAAAGGGACATCAGAAAGGTGATGTCTTGAACTGGATTTAAGTGAAGTAGAGCTGTGCAAAGTCATTAGCCTCACTCTCTCCTCCAGGGTCATCTGAGTCCAGTGGCAAGACATAGGTCAGGGCAAGTGAAGATGGCCTCAGATGCAGTGCGGAGACCTTGGCCTTTTTAAGCTAAGGGCTTTCCCAGGTCATGGTTTGTCTGAGGCAACACCCATTCAGTGATTCAGTGGTTTAAGGTTAGGGAAGAAATGAGGCAAAAGATGGCCTAGTTTGCCTACTTAGGTAGTATTCAGTTAATTTAAAAGAGAAATAAAGTGATTCCTATTGTTTTAAACCATACTGTTTTAAAAAAAATGCTTTTGGAAGAAAACATCTATGACCCTACATATAATTTCAGGTAAATAATTAAGGAGAGGGACTGGACTTGTGATTTCATCGGTTTGGAGAGCTCCCCAGCAGGAAACTCCCTCTGCTAATGCAGGTCTATTGTTGTCGTTCAGTAGTTTCAATCACATCCAACTTTTCATGACCCCATTTGGGATTTTCTTGGCAAAGATACTGGAGTGTTTTGCCATTTCCTTCTCCAGCTCATTTTGCAGATAAGGAACTGAGGCAGATAGGGTTAAGTGACTTGCCCAGGATCACACAGCTAGTAAGTATCTGAGCACAGATTTGAACTCATGAAGATGAGTCTTCCTGACTCCAGCCCCAGGTAGTCTATCCACTTCACTACCTACCTGCCCATGCAGGTCTATACCTTCTCCAAAATTTAGGTACTCAGAGAATTGCCTAGAGAAGTAGAGGTTAAGTGACTTGCCCAGAATCACAGAATCTATGTCAGAGGTAGGGTTTGAACCTAGGTCTTTCTGGCCTCAGGGTGGCTCTTTAGCTACTACATCATATTGCCTCTCAGCCTAAGATATAGTGTGGCACAGACATAAGACTGACAGCTCTAAGGGGACTTTAGAGTCCATCAAGTTTAGTCTTTTCATGTTATACTTAAGGAAACTGAGGCCCAGGAAAATGAAGTGATTTACCCAAGGTCACATAGGCACTATCAGAGGTGGGTCCTCTGACTCCAAAGTCAGTGATCTTTCTGCATGGTTTCTCTTTCAGATTAAGTGCTACAATGTCTAATGGGCTATTTGGAGTCATTTGTGTGAGCAATTTACTTATAAACATGATATGTAATAATAATTTCTGCTCATTTTCTTGCCAGGAGTGTCAGACCTTAGGACTAGAATTCATCTTTAACTGATGAAGAATTAGATATGACATAGCCATCTAGGAATCATATCTCTCAGAAACAAACTAATGAATTCCAGGGTTAAAAAGAAACCAGGTAGCAGTAACTGCGTGTTGATAAGCCTTTCAGTCGCTATAAAGGCATGCTGGAAATCACAGGATTCAGAGACTTCTGCAGGAACACTATAGGGCTTAACAATATTAGCTTTCTCTGAAAACATGATGGGAATATTTGCTTCCTTTGAATTACTTCAAAATGGAGAAATTATTTGGGAAATGAAAACAGGAAAGTCTGGAATTTTCCCCAGGATAATCATAAATAGGAAAAGAAAAGGTGAAGCCTGAGGTGAGGAACCTATATAGCCTAATAGATATATTGAGGTTCTCACACTGACCTTGTTGAAACATTTTGCTGGCATTTTGTTTTTGTTTTTGGTTTTGTTTTCTGACTTTAAAGACAAAAACATACTTCACATTTATAATGATACCCTCATTTTGCACACATACACATACACACATCACAGAATTTTATAATTTGTGTGTATCTCAGAGACCTTTCGATTTTGTAGATGAGATCCTGGGGCTCAGGACAGGGATGGGTCAAAGGTAATAAAGATAGCCTTGGAAATAGAATGCAAGTTTCCTGACTCCCAGTTCAGTATTTATCTTACCATTATTGAGGAAAAGAACATAAATTTATTTTAGCCAAACAAAACAATATATATAGTAGGTACCTACAGGCCATCTATCTCCTCTACTAGATTTCCAAGAATGGTGTCAGGTTTTAGCTTTTATTTGCAACACCAAACACTGTTACTTGCACATAGTAAGCACTTCTGAATGGAGCATGCATTGAATAGAAGCATTCATAGTTTGGGTTGTCAATCCAATGCAAAATGATAAAAATGAAGGGGCCAGATTAGATATTTCTAAGGGCCCTCAAAACTATAAATTCTATGACCCTTTAAATATCACTCTGACCTTCAGAAATCACCTGCTAAAAATGAAGGGGGAGAAGAGGGGAAGGGGCTGTTTATCCCCTGTGGTTTAAACATGTGTCTGCTTTACTAGCAGGGACATTGTGAGGATCAAGAATTATGTAAAGTATTTTACCTGCCTTAAAGTACTATAAAAAGTCAGTTCTTAGGGAAACAAGGAAAAATTAGACATAGCCTCTGCCCTCAAGATCATTCAGACTGGGGTGAGTAATAAAACAAATGGAAGCATAACTGTTAAACAATCTAGAATGTCATGAGTGCAAGAGAGGTATAATGACAGTACTACTGAGAATAGCTTCCATTTATATTTCATTTTGAGGCAGCTAGGTGACTCAGTGGATAGGGTGCTGGGTGTGCAATCAGGAAGACTTGAGTTCAAATCTAGCCTCAGATAGTTACTAGCTGTGTGATCCTGGGCTGGGCATTGAACATCTGTTCACTTAATCCTCTGGAGAAGGAAATGACAAACCACTCCAGTATCTTTGCCAAGAAAACCCCATGGGCAGCACTGATGGGCCATGGTCCGCAGGGTCACAAAGAGTGGGACATGACACAACAACAACTTTAATATTTAGAAAGTACCAGTTGTCTCATTTAATGCTCACAATAACCTTATGACTCAGAAAGGGAAAATATTTTACAGACGAGGAAAGTGAAGTCACCACTAAGGAATAAGCCTATGAATCTTCATGAGAGGATGAGAACACAACTTTGTTTCTGGCCATCTCCTCATTACTGCCTTTCATCCTTTACCTCTACTTACTCGCATTTATTTGTGTGTGTGTGCATGTTAAATACATATAAATAGTTCTGTGACATACATGACCACATCTGATCTTTGCAATAACCTTCTAAGGTACATGGTAAAACCCTAATTATCACTGCCATTTTACAAATGAGGTAGAGATACAGACTTCCTATTTAGATAGGAAGTACTTGGGCCAAGTTCAGAAAAATAAGAAAAATTTAAAACCATAAGATTCAAACTCAGGTCATCTGATGAAAAACCTAGCACCTTTGCCACTGCCCAACACCACCTCACACTGTGTCTGCATACAGTTGGAACATCAGCCAAACAGAAATTAACCATGCTTCACTGGAACTGCAAACAGGCATAGAAATCCTAAATCCCAGGAAATGCTAATGAAGTTGTGTTTGCCATTCCTGGAGTGTTACTACAAAGCTCAAACAGTCTCACTAACTATAACAGATAAGACAATTCAACTTAACAGAGCACAAAAGCGACTTCATAATGAGGGCAGACATTTTCATGGGTTTACGGGAAGCTTCTCTCCAACTGTGCCAAGAAAGCAACTTCCCCTGAGAATACAGAGCTTGCTCTCATGCATTCAGAAGCAGTAAATCTTAAGAGCAGCTTTTCACCAAATCAGTGCTGAAATTAGGAAACCAGTGAGGATTGTAGAGAACACAAATTACAAGATTTTTTGACAGCCACTCTAGTTGGCTTGCTTTAAAAAACAAAGTTTCATTGATATCTATTGTTTTGAGATGACTATATTTTCCAATATGGCACCTCTCCCTCACCGCCCATGCAATCCTTTAATAACAAGGAATAAAAAAGAGGGAAAAACCAGTTCAACAAATTTAACCCAGACGTGGACAAAGTCTGACGTGATATGAAGTGTTCTAGACCCATATTTCCCCATCTCAGCAAAGAATGTAGGAAAATACCATCTTGTAAATCTTTTGGGGGGCAACCTAAGTCATTGTAGCTTTACAACATTCAGCTTTGTTTTTGTTTTTAGGCAATTGGGGTTAAGTCACTTGCCCAGGTCACAGCTAGTATCAAGTGTTTAGTCTGAGGTCAAATGAACTCAGGTCCTCCTTACGTCAGGGGTGTGCTCTGTCCACTGCATCACCTAGCTGCCCCTACAGCATTCAGTTTTGATTGCTTTCTTGTTCTTTCCATTTATACTGGAGACACTGTGTATTTCATTTCCTGGTTCTGTTCTCCAATAATTTGTTCAGTTCTCATTGAATTCTAATAAAGATTAAGTAAAGCAATCTTTCTTGAAGAGCAGCCTGTGTTTAAATGAACTCTTTTGGGTGCTTTCTGATTAACTAATATTTGTGGGGAGGTCGAGGTTTCAGTGGGAAGAACTTAATTTTTTAAAAAAATCATTGTATTGATTATTGTGTTGTTGTTCAGCTGTTTCAGTCATATCTAACTTTTCATAACCCCATTTGGGTTTTCTTGGCAAAGAGTGGTTTGCCATTTCTTTCTCCAGCTTATTTTACAGGTGAGGAACTGAGGCAAACAAGGTCAAGTGATTTGCCCAGGGTCACATAGCTGGTAAGTGAGGCCAGATTTGACTCAGGAAGATAAGTCTTCCTGACCTCAGGGCTGGCACCCTCTCCACTGTACCACCTATTGCCCTATTGATTATTGTAAAGTACTGTAAATATGGCTCTGAGTACATTAGGAAGGAATTCAGTAGTACATAGTTAAGAATCAGACCAGATGAGCAACATGTATTGGTTGTAACCCATATTTCCAGAGGGAGAATCTATACCAGTAAGATCACAGATCCATCAAAGTACGGAATGAATGACTAAATGCAAATGTATTTATTAAGCAATTGCTATAGCCGAGTGTTGTGCTCAGTGCTGGAGATCCAGCTACCAAAGCAAAGAGAGTTTCTTCCTTCAAAGAACTACTATGTTGTGTTGTAGTCAGTCAGTCAGGGGTGGGGAGCCTGCAGCCTTGAGGCCACATGTGGCCTTTTAGGTCCTCAAGTGTGGCCATTTGACTGAATCCAAACTTCACAGAACAAACCCCATTAGTAAAAGGATTTAATAAAAGAGTGCCAGGCCTGGGTTCAGGAAGACCTGAGTTCAAATCCAGTCTCAGATGCTTACTAGCTGTGTGACCCTGGACAAGTCACTTAATCCTGTTCATCTTACTTTCCTTATCTATAAAATGAGCTGAAGAAGGAAATGGAAAATAATATCTTTGCCAAGAAAACCCCAAATGAGGTCACCCAGAGTCAGACAGAACTGAAACACAACTAAACAACAAGTAAGAAAAAAAGATACAGCAGCTAGGTGACTCAGTATATAGAGCTGTAGCAGTCAGGAGGACCTGAGTTCAAATCTGGCCTTAGACACTTGACACTTATTAGCTGCGTGACTCTGGGCAAGTCACTTAACCCTGACTGCCTCACCAAAAAGTGCTAAAAAAAAAAAAAGATAAAGGAGGGACCAGAATGACTTTCTAGGTATTACAGAGAAATTTTACTTTACTACATCCCCATTATCATCCTGTAATATTATCAATTGTTCGTTCCAATAATTTCACATGCTAGCAAACTTTGCTGGTACCTGAGAGTTTCAGGTAGCAAGGCTGTTTAGCTAAGGGGCTAAGATAGGAAACAGACCATTAAACTAGGCATTAGAAGGCCTGGTTCATCTTCCTAGTTCTGCCGTTATCTCAATGACTGGGCAAGTCCCTTCCCCTCCCCAGGTCTATGTTTGTAAAATGAATGCAATGGTCTCAAAAGTCTTTTCAGCTGAAAAAGGCTAGGAGCCTTATGCTGTTTTATTTATTTAACCTGTTTATTCCAGCAAATGAAACAATATTGTGTTGAAATAGAGAGGCGCCTGGTAGCGAAGGCAAAGGGCTGCAGGCAGATTCAGGAAGATGAGAATGCACGCCAGGGCTGTGCTGGAGTCAGCTTGGACTGGAACAGAATGTTAAATTTTACACCTCAGAAATCAGCAAACACTATAAAGCAGGGCTTGATTTATTATTTTGCTGATTGTCCATACTTAAGAAAGTTAGTAATGCAGATTAAACTTATTAGTGTGTCCAGTATATATTCTTTGCTACCCTGCCCTCAAAGCTGCTTGTTAAATATTTACCAGCAACACCTCTGGTTTGAGCCTAGACACTGCCTCATCACCCTGAACAAGTCACTCAACATCTCAGTGCCCATGGCTACTTTCTAAGACTATAGTGAAACAGCTAGATGGCACAGTGAATAGAGTACGAGATGTGATTTCAGACCTTGTTGACTCCAGGTCCAGAGCTGAGTTCAAATCCTGTCTCAGACACTTACTAGCCTTATGACCCTGGACAAGTGATTAACTTCTATTTGCCTCAGTTTCCTCATCTATAAAACAGGGATAATAGTAGTAGTAGTAGTATAATAGTATTGTAGTATACCCCAGAATTGTTGTGAGAATAAAATGAGATATTTTAAAAGTACTTTTTAAACCATAAAGTGCTATATAAATGCTAGCTACCATCATCATCATCACCATCATCATCATCATCATCAAACAACAAAACATTAAGCGCTGAGCAGGTGCCTGTCTTGCCTACACAGAAGTTCCTCACCCAGACTGATGAAACTACAGGTCTAGTAAAAAAAAAATGATTATGTGTTACAGGAGTTTCTTATAGCCAGCATTATTTAAAATAGAGATAAAGTGCTTTATGAAAATGCCAAACCTTGGCATTAATCCTTAAAAATCTTTAAAAAAATGTTCTTTCTCATTTCAAACAAAAGCCTAAACTCTTAAAATAGGAGCTGCAGACAAGACATGTCAAGTACACATAGCTGACAAATGTGGAGCCAAAGAGGCTTTTAAACATTTAAGGTGAAGTTGGCAGTTTTCCTCTTATTGATCACTTTCAACTGTGGCTCTTACCACCTGGTGTTAGTATCTCAATGAAACGTTCCACCAAGCTTCAAGGCCCAACAGTGATGCCAGGTATTCAGGGGGACCTTTTAATTGAAGCAAACTACTATTTCTTACTTTATTTTATCCTCCCCAGCAAACCTCATAGATGGACTGTAGGACACATTGTGTCCCCGACGTAAAGATGAAGAAACAGGTCAGGGAAAGTTGACTTGCCAAAAGTCACAGGGCCACTTAGCAGCCAAGTGTAACTGTGACACCAGCTTCTAGGCATGAAATCTAGTAGCAGCTGATGTCAACAGAAAGACCATTTTTCTGTTGTGTTTAATTTTCTTTCAGTTTCGTTTTCAACCACATTTGTATAGTTTTTCATCCATCTCACCACATAGGCCTGGTTATTGACTCCAACCACAACCTCCCTACTGTCCTCCCATCCCAACTTCAAATAATTCTTTTTCTCTTACTTTTTTCTTTTAAAGGCTAGTCAACTTCAGTAGTGAGAAGGGAGGGAAATAAAACAAGAATTGAGGTAACTCACTACCTTTGGACTAGCCTAGCTCTTTATTAAATGTTAATTTTGTATGGATTTGTACTGTAGGTATTTTTATGTTTCATAGCCCCTCCCTTCTAGATTGTAATTCAATTTGATTAAACATTTATCAACTCTACATATAAAGCACTAAGCATTCAATGTAGAAAGAAACTAAACAGTCCCTGCCCTCATGGAGCTTATGCTCTAATGAGGGCAAGGAGGATGTGGTAACTACACAGATATAATGACTATAAAAGGTAAGGAGTGATGACAGTGAAGAAAAAATGAAGTACCCCAGAAGTATTTCAGGAGAGAACACTGTTGGCTAGGGTTGGTCAGGGAAGGGATACAGGAGAGGTGATACCTGAACTAAGCCTAGACACAGCCTAAGGATTCCATGGAGATGAGAAAGGAGAGCTTTTCAGACATGGGAGGAAGGGCTGCCTAAATGGAGGCACAGGAAATAGCAGGTTGATTTTGAGTTCAGCCAATAGCTAGTGGTCTACTGGCTAATGAATTAGAACGTACAGTAGATAAAGAACAGTAATATGTTATAAAGGTAGTAGGGCATGTTGGAGTTAGATTGTGGAAGGTCTAAATTCCAGGCTTAGAAATCTGTATTTTTATTCCATAGGCAACAGAGAACCCCCTGAAAGTGAGTAACCAGTTCCATGGAGAAGGAAAGGAAAACTCATTCACTATGTATATTTTATATGTTCCAAACACATAAACCTAGTGAGAGCTCTGTGCTAAAATAACAACTAGCATTGAAATAGTGCTTTCAGGTTTCTAAGTGTTTTTTATGTTAATCATTTGATCCTGAAAACAATTTTCTGAGCTAGGTAGCTACCATTACTCTTATTTTTGTTGTTATGTCTTTTTTTTAGGCAATTGGTGTTAAGTGACTTGTCCGAAGTCACACAGTTGGTGTTGGGGGTCATATTTGAACTCAGGTCTTCCTGACTCTAGAGCCAGTACTCTATCCTCTGCACCACCCTGCCACCCGTATTGAGTTGTTTTTCAGTTGTGTTCAACTCTTCATGACCCATTTGGGGTTTTTTTGGCAAAGATACTAGAGTGATTTGCTATTTCCTTCTCCAGCTTATTTTTACAGATGGGAAACTGAAGCAAACAGGGTTAAGTGACTTGCCCAAAATCACACAGTTAAGAAATGTCAGAGGCCAGATTTGAACTTAGTAAGATGAATTTTCCTGACTCCAGGTTTGGCACTCTATCCACTGTACCACCTAGGTGATCAACTCCTATTTTACAGATGAGCAAACTGAGACAGACAGGAGGTTAAATGACTTGCCCGAGGTCATACAACTAATGTGTTTGAAGCAGGATTTGAAATAGGGACTTCCAGATTCCAGGCCCAGAGCTCTATCTACTGTACCCCCCCAGATGCCCAACTAAAACAACACAGCCATCAGGAAAGAATCCATGATTTCTACCCACGTTTCAAGTTTCCATGTTACTGAGTCCTCTTCTTTCTAAAATATTCAACTCAAAAACCATTTATCTAGCACCTGGTATATTCCAGGCATTTTGTTGGGGCTGAGGATGAAAAGACAAAAAGGAATTAGTTCCTGCTCTCAAGAAGCTTGTTTCTTCATCTGTAAATTGAGGGGATTCCTAGAAGAGTGTTAAAAGGATTTTTAAAAGCAAATTAGAAAATTAGCTATGTGACCCTGGGCAAGTCACTTAACCCCAATTGCTTCACCAAAAAGCAAAAAAAAAAAAAAGAAGAAGAAGAAGAAAGGAAAATTAGAAGCAAATCAGGGGGAAAAAATGAGAGTAATGCAGGAGAATCATGAGAAAAAAAAGGTTAACAGCCTAGAAAAAGATATACAAAAATTTATCATGAAAAACAACTCCCTAAAAAATAGAATTGGCTAAATAGAAAAGGAAATACAAAAGTTCACTGAAGAAAATAATTTCTTAAAAATTGGAATTAAGTGGAAGCTAATGACTCTATGAGACATCAAGATATGATAAAACAAAATCAAAGAAGTTTAAAAAAATCTATTCCTTGATCTCCTAATTTGCTTATAGTATCACCCTTTTTCTCTAATTCAGGTACCCATTTTGACCTTATATTGGTTTTCAGTGTAAGATGTTGGTCTATGCCTAGCTTCTGCTATACTATTTTCCAGTTTTCCCAGAAGTTTTTGTCAAATAGTGAGTTCTTTTCCCAGAAGCTGGAGTAATCTCCTGGCTTATCAAATAGGAGATTACTGTAGTCATTGACTACTGTGACTTGTGTAGCTAACCTATTCCACTGATCCACCACTCTAGTTTTTAGCCAGTACCAAGCAGTTTTGATGATTGCTGCTTTATAGTACAGTTTTAGATCTGCTATGGCCAGGTCACCTTCCCTTGCATTTCTTTTTTTTAAATTTTTTTTTATTTTTATGCATTTGGGATTAAGTGACTTACCCAGGGTCACACAGCTAGTAAGTGTCAAGTGTTTGGTCAGAGGCCAGATTTGAACTCAGGTCCTTTTGATCTCAGGGCTGGTGCTGTATCCACTGCACCGCCCAGCTGCCCGGCCCCCTCCTCCTTCCCCCCCCCTTGCATTTCTTTTCAATAATTCCCTTGATATTCTGGACCTTTTGTTCTTCCAGATGAATTCAGTTATTATTTTTTCTAGCTCTATAAAATCATTTGGTAGTTTGATTGGTACGGCACTGAATAAGTCAATTAATTTAGGTAGAATTGTCATTTTTATTATATTAGTTCAGCCTACTCATGAGTAACTGGTATTTTTCAAATTATTTTGATCTAACTTTACTTGTGTGAAAAATGTTTTCTAATTGTGTTCATATAGTTCCTGGGTTTGTCTTGGCACTCCCAAATATTTTATATTGTCTATAGTTACTTTAAATGGAATTTCTCTTTCTATCTCTTGCTGCTGAGCATTGATGATTTATGTGGGTTTATTTTATATCCTGCAACTTTGCCAAAGTTGTTAATTATTTCAAGTACTTTTTTAGCTGATTCTCTAGGATTCTCTAAGTATACCATAATATCATCTGCAAAGAGGGAGAGCTTTCTTTCTTCATTGCCTATTCTAATTCCTTCCATTTCTTTCTCTTCTCTTATTGCTCAAACTAACATTTCTAGCAGCATATTGAATAACAGTGGTGATAATGGACATCCTTGCTTCCCCCCTGATCTTACTGCAAATGCTTCTAGCTCATCCTCCTTATATATAATGCTTGCCGACAGTTTTAGATAGATGCTACTTGTGATTTTAAGGAAAACTCCATTTGTTCCTAATGCTCTCTAGTGTTTTGAATAGGAATGGGTGTTGTATTTTATCGAAAGCCTTTTCTGCCCTCTCTTGAAATAATTATATGATTTCTGCTAATTTTGTTATTGATATGGTCAATTATGCTGGTAGTTTTCCTAATATTGAACTAGTTCTGCCTTGCTATGTAAATCTCACCTCATCATGATGTATTATCTTCACGATAAGTTGCTGTAATCTCTTGGCTAATATTGTATTGAAAATGTTTGCATGTATAATTATTAGGGAAATTAGTCTATAACTTTCTTTGTTTTGGCTCTTCCCAGTTTAGGTATCAGCACCATATTTATATATACCATATTATATCATAAAAAGAATTTGGTAGGACTCCTTCTCCATCTATTTTTCCAAATAGTGTATATAGTAATGTGATTAATTGTTTTTTAAAGGTTGGGTAGAATTCACTTGTAAATCCATCTGGCTCTGGAGAGTTTTTTCTTCGGGAGCTCATTGATGGCTTATTCAATTTCTTTTTCTTTTTTTAATTTTTCCATTCACTTTTATACGATTTTGAGTTCTAAATTTTTCCCCCTCCCTCCACTCCCCCTCTCCCTAAGATAGCATGCAATCTGATATGGGCTATACAGGTATGATCATATTAGACATATTTTCACATTCCTCATGTTGTAAAAGAGGAATCAGAACAAAAGGTATAAAACATGAGAAAGAAAAAACACAAAACAATAGCAACAGCAACAACAACAAAAAGAAAGTAAAAATAGCCTACTTTGATCTTAATTCAGACTCCATAGTTCCTTCTCTGGATGTGGATAGTTTTTTCCATCATGAATCTTCCGGAATTGCCTTAGATCATTGCATTGCTGAGAAGAGCTAAGTCTAACAAAGTCAGTCATTGCACAGTGTTACTGCTACTGTGTACGGTGTTCCCCTGGTTCTCTTCACTTCACTCAGCATCAGTTTGTGCAAGTCTTTCCAGGTTTTTCTGAAATCCACCTATCCATCATTTCTTGTAGAACAATAGTATTCCATTACATTCATATACCACAACTTGTTCAACCATTCCCCAGTTGATGGGGAATTTCTGATTCTTTGCCACCACACAAAGTCCTGCTATAAATATTTTTGTATGTGTGGGTCCTTTTCCCTTTCTTATGACCTCTGTGGGATGCAGACCTAATAGTGATACTGCTGGATCAAAGGGTATGCACAGTTTTATAGTCTTTAGGCATAGTTCCACATTGTTCTCCAGAATATTTGGATAGTTCACAACTTCACCAACAATGCATTAGTGTTCCAATTTTCCCACATCCTCTCCAACATTTATCATTCTACTGTTTTGTCATATTAGTCATCAACATCTTTTTCTAAAATGGGGTTAAGTATGTTATTTCCTCTTCTGTTAATCTGGGACATTTATATATTTGTAATATTCATCCGTTTCACTTAGATCGTCAGATTTATTGGCATACATTTGGAAAAAATATCCCCTAATTATTGCTTTAATTTCCTCTCCCTAGGTGGTGAGTTCACCTTTTCCATTTTTGGTACTGGTCATTTGTTTTTCTTCTTTCCTTTTTTAAAATCAAATTAACCAAAGAATTATCTATCTTTTTTCATACAACTAGCCCTTAGTTTTATTTATTAGTTCAATAGTTTTCTTATTTTCAATTTTATTCCTCTTTCCTTTGATTGTCAGAATTTCTACTTTGATACTTCATTGAGGATTTTCCATTTGTTCTTTTTCTAACTTTTTTAGTTGCATTCCCAATTCATTTCTCTGCTGTTTCTCTATTTTGTTTATGGAAGCATTGAGAGATATAAAATTTCTCCTAAGAACTGCTTTGGCTGAATCTCATAAATTTTGGTATATTGTCTCATTATTGTGGTTCTCTTTGATGAAATTACGGATTGTTTCTATGACATGTTGTTTGACTCACTCATTCTTCAAACATTAGATTATTTAGTTTGCAGTTAATTTTTAATCAATATTGCCATGGCCCTTTATTACACATAGTATTTATTGTATCATGATCTCAAAAGGATGCATTTAATATTTCTGCCTTTCTGCATTGGATTGGGAAGTTTTTATGCCCTACTAGATGGTCAATTTTTGTGTAAGTGCCATGTACCACTGAGGAAAATGCATATTCCTTTCTATCTCCATTCAATTTTCTCCAGAGTCCTATCATATTTAATTTTTCTAACATTCTATTCACCTTCTTATCTTCATTCTTGTTTATTTTGTGGTTAGATTTATCTAGTTCTGAGAGGGAGAGGTTGAGTTTCCCTGCTAGTGTAGTTTTGCTGTCTATTTCGTCCTGTAACTCACTTAACTCCTCCTCTAAGAATTTGGATGATATATCACTTGGTGCATGTATTTTAGTGTTGATATACTTCATTGTCTCTAGTACCTTTCAGAAAGATGTAGTTTCCTTCCTCATCTCTTTTAATCAGATCTCTTTTTGCTTTTGTTTTTTCTAAGACCAGGATTGCTACCCCTGGTTTACTTTTTTTTTCAACCTTCAGCTGAAATATAATACGTAATGCTCTAGCCTTTTACCTTTATTTTGTATGTATCTCTCTATTTCAAATGTGTTTCTTGTAAACAATATATTGTTAGGATTCTGGTTTTTAATCTACTCTGCTATCTGCTTCTGTTTTATGGGAAAGTTCATGCCATTCCCTTTCACAGTTATGGTTACTAATTGTGTATGTCCTGTCATCCTATTTGTCCCACTGTTTATACTTTTCTTTCTCTATTCACCCTGTCCCTCCTTGCCAGTGTTTTTTTTTCTCTCTTTTTTTTTTTGGTAAGGCATTTGGGTTAAGTGACTTGCCCAGAGTCATACAGCCAGTGAGTGTTATGTGTCTGAGGCCGGATTTGAACTCAGGTCCTCCTGACTCCAGGGTCGGTGCTTTATCCACTGTGCCACCTAGCTGCCTCCCTCACCAGTGTTTTGCTTCTGACCACTGCCTCCCTCAAACTGCCCTCCCTTCTGTCAGACCCTTCCCTTATATTTCCCCTTTCCCCTCCTACTTCCCTATAGAGTAAGATAAATTTCTATACCCAATTCAGTATGTATGTTATTCCCTCTTTGAGCTAAATCTGATGAGTATAAGGTTCAAACAATGCTCACCCCCTTCCTTCTTTCCCTCTACTCTAATAGGTCTTTTGTACCTCTTCATGTGATGTAATTAACTCTATTCTGCCTTCCCCTTTTCTCTTCTCCCAGTATAATCCTTTTTTGCATCCTTTAATTTTTTTTTAATATTTATCACATCAAAGTCAACTTATAACCGAACACTTTGTCTTTGTATGCTCCTTCTGACTCCCTACCCTAAAAGAGATACAGTTTTCAAGAGTTAAAAGTATCATCTTCTAAGGGCAAAAAGCAGTTTAACTTTGTTGAATAACACGTTGTTGTGTTGGGTTTTTTTTCCCCTTTCTTGTTTCCCTTTTTATGCTTCTTTAAGCTTGGTCTCTCCCAAGAGAGCAAGTGAGAAGTAATAAGGGTCTTATGTACTGTGGCACAGTGGGAATAGTAAACAGGGTCAGATGTGGGAGATATTATTCAATTTAAAATTGAGCTCATCAGAGAGCTTTCCTTGCAGAAGCTGAATAAAACCTTGTTGAATGAATCTTGAATTAATAGATGCTATTCCTCTTTCATCAGCAATAAAAGGTATGATTCTGTGTGGAATTTTGTTTAGTGTTTCCTATCCCTTGTGAGTTTGATTTGCTTTTAGATTCTGTAGAAATGTGACTTCTCTCTCATCAGAAGTTTTTGAAATCTTCTTTCCTCAAGTATAAGGTAAGCATCTGACTATTTCAGCATTCCAGTGCTTTTCCAAGATTTGTTTTGTTTTGGGCTGGCAGGAGGAGGAGTGGGAGGGTATTAAGGGGAATTTTAGTGCGTGGAGATGATTTTTTTCCCCTTTCGATATGTTTTTTCTGTGCAATGAGTCAAATCCCAGCATTGCTGACTTTTTATTTTTGATCTTGGCCAAGTGATTTTAACCTCCCTGGGCCTCAGTTTCCTCATCTGTAAAATGTGAGGACTAGACCCTAGAGGTTTCTGAGGTCCTTTTTCTTTGATTTCAAATCATTTCAATTCTTTGGGGTTCTATTTCTTCATTTGCATGTGGGGGCTGGACTTGATGACTTCCAAGATTACTCTCAGCTTTAAATATTGTGAATTTTATGATGAATTTTTGAGAATAATAGAAGAAGGAAGCAGTATCAGATAGGGAATTAGAGTTTTATATACAATCTTCAATGTGCTGTTTAAAGTGTATTGACTTTATTACAAAATTTTCAAAACAAAAAGGCAGCAGTATAAAATGGAGATTTATCGTTTCAGATATAATCCTCGTGTTCCACAAAGGAAATGCTCTTTTGCATGCATATATTTAAATTTAGAATTTAAATAAAATAATATTAGCACTAAGGTCCTAGATTGCCAAAGAGAAAAGTAGTTCTTGTGGGATGCTGGGACGCCAGCTCTAGTACCCTATCTCTCCCCATCCTAAACAACATACCTCTGGCAATAACTCATGAGTGGGACCCAGTGAGGCAACTATCTTTCCCTGTTACAAGAACAAGCTGACCTCTGTAGAATTTCCCTTGTATGAACAAGACTAGCATGTACCAGCAGAATTATCATGTACTAATTCCCACATTTATCATATGCAATTCAGAGGTCAAGCCATAGTTCAACCCCCAAGGACATCTTACTGCAGCCATAGACATAGACTCTTTAGAAGCCAACACCCCAACCATGCCAGTAGTGAATAAAGGTTGTGCCCAAGGTACAGAAACTGTATGTCACCCCTTAATTAGCATAGTCGGCACATAATGCACTCTTTTTCTACATACACTTTAGCATCATTCTAGTTTCTAGTTCTCTAAGAAGCTCTGCCCCCCATGTTAGTGTTACAATAAACTTGTTGCCACTTTACTGGAAGACTGCTTGAGGCCCTGAATTCTTTCCAAACTCCTCCACTATAAACCTCAGTATTTTGGGGTCCCTGAACCCCTAAACCACATCAGTTCTGGAAAGTTACGAGACAGCATTTGAAACAGCACCGACCCTCGGCTCTGTCAGTACGTTAAAGAATCCCAAAAACAAAGATAACTGTCACAGGCCCATGAGAAAAAAAAAAAGAAAAAGGAAGCAGTATCAGATAGGGAATTACAGTTTCCTATACAATCTTCAGTGTTGTGTTTAAAGAGTATTGACTTTATTACACATTTTTAAAACAAAAAGGAAGCAGTAGAAAAGGAGATTTATAGTTTCATATATAATCCCTTTTGTGTTCCACAAAGGAAATGCTCTTTTGCAGGCCTGTGTTAAATTAGAATAAAATAACATTAACACTGAAGGTCCTAGATTGCCTAAGAGAAAAGTAGTTCTGTAAAGTGACCAGACAGCATTTGAAACAGGACCGACCGTCGGGTCCATCTGTCCATACGTTACAGAATAGGTAAAAAACAAAGATAACCGTCACAGGCCACTGAGGAAAAGAAAACAGGGCAGACTACCCACCCGGGACGGGGCGGTAAAGGCCGAGAGGGGAAACCTTGACCAGCCAGACGAGAAGGCCAGTTCAGGGCCTTGAGGCGCGCACTCCGGGGCTGGCGCGGGGCCCTTTACGTCATCGTTGCCCAATAGCCCAAGGGCAGGGGCGGGCGTTGCGATCGCCTTACTCGAGTCCCGCACGCACTTTCCGCCAGCGGCCGCGAAGAGCGGCGCCGGGCCCTCGCGCCACCCGCTGGGAAGCGTAGCCCCGCTCGGAGTCGGCGCAGCGTGGGCGTCCTGCGCCCTTGGGCTCCTCCGCGTCCCAGGAAGGAGGCGGCGGGAGGCGGGTTGGAGGGAGAGCGCAGTGGGCCGTGGTTCGTTACTCAGGCGGCATGGCAGCTCTGGGCTCCGTCAAGTTCCTGCTGGCCGCGTCCCGGCGCTGCCTCCTCCTCGCCGGTCCCGAGGGGAGCCGGGCCGGCCCGGGGAGCAGCTGCAGGGGAGCGCCGCCTGCCCGCGGCTAGCCGGAGCTTCACCTTGTCGGCGCCGAGCCGGCGCAGGTAAGCCGCCGGCGCAGCCCCGGCCGGAGGGGGCCGGGCCGGCTCCGCTTCTGTGCGGCCCCAGCGCTTAGGCCGGGGCTGGTCCCGGGAGGCTCCCCCTCCCCCTCCGCCTTCCTGGCCGGGTCCGCGCGGGGTGGGGGTGGGGCAGGAGCGCCCAAGGCTCGGGTGCTGTGACCTGTGCCCTTTGACCAGCCGGCGCCCGAGAACTGCGGGGACCCAGCTGGGTGAGCCCCCGCAGACAGACGTCGGGCAGGTTCCCTTCCTTCTCGGGGAGCTGAGGTGTGGCCGGGGATTTTTTTTACCGTTGGCCCTTCCAAGTGGTCACTCTTGGCCCCCGGTGTCCCTGGCACTCACTCATTTATTGATTTAAACTTCTAACCTGAATTGTTCTTCACTCATTCTAACTTCAGGGCTAAGCAGAATCGCTTGCATCCCGCTTACAGATGGCAGCCCCTCAAATACTTGCAGACAGCTATGTCTCCCCCCAACCCAGGGTATTTTCTGCAGGCTAAAAGCCTGCTGCTCCTTCCACTGATCCTTGTATGGCATGGTGTAGGCCCTTTTCCATTCTAGTCAATTTTCTCTGCACACTCTCCAAATTTTCATTGATTTAGAGCTGGAAGGTACCTTAAAAGTCACTGAGTTCTCCTTTCCTGAAGCTAGAGAAGTTAAATGAGTTATCCCCAGGGTCATGTAGTAGTAAGTGGTAGGACCATGATTAGAACTTAGCTTCTAGGACTCTGAAGCCAGTTTTTCTCACTGCCCTAAACTACCTACTTGGTAGTAAGATGGTGCAGTGGAGATAGCATTGAAAGTATGGTCAAGAAGACCTGAATTCAGATCCTTCCTCACGCGTCCTAGCTGTGTGGCCCTGGACATCACTTTCATCACTCAGCCTCATTCCCTCATTTGTAAAGTAAGGGTTGATAAATGGCACTTACTTCACAGGGTTCTTTTGAGGAGCAAGTGAGAATGTATGTAAAGTGCTCTGCAAAATTTGAAGTGCTTATGTGAATGCCAGGTATCTCTAAAGTGTGGTACATAGAACTGCACATTCTGCTGAGTTATAGTCTGACTAGGGGAGAGGACAGTCAGACTCTCACTTCCCTTGCTCTGTATGCCATATTTTTCTTGATTCAATCTAAGATTTATTCATCGCCTTGGTTTTTTTGTTTTTGTTTTTTGGTGTGTGTACTGGAGGGAGTTACTTATTTTTTTTAAGCTGTCATATTGTGCTATTGATTTGCCCGGTGCTGGCAGCCCCAGAATTTTTGTTTTGAGATCTTTTTCACACTCTCCTTCTGTAGCTATCACAACTTTATACATTTATGCCTTGCTATATGTAAAAGTTTCCAATCTGTTATAAAGAAGTAAAAAAAAAAGTTGAAATGTTGTAGGGGAGTTCAGTCTTAAAATACCAGTTCAGTGAATGATTTTGTAATGTAATCACATTTGTGAACAGTCATCCCCTAACATTTCTCTGAGGTAAAGCATATGTGCATGAGAGTAGGTCAGTAGTAATGGTAGAAGTAATGGCATATGTTAGTGTGTTAAGCATCATTGATTTCTTCAGTTTTATCCACATATCCATCAATTCCTTTCACAGATCTAGTTTGTTTGTGGAGTTGACTGAGGACAGAGAGGTTAAGTAACCCTTGGAGATGCTCTTCACACAGCTAGTGTCAGAGGCAAGATTTGAAGGCAGCTGTTCCTGTTTTCCAGAGCAGCACTCTGTATCATCCCACCATGTGCCTCTCCCAGCTCATTCTCATGTTTCTATAGCACGTGCTAAATTACATTGCAGTTTTCGCCCTGCACCTCTCTGAGTTAGGTAGCAGAGGTATTATTATCCTCATTTTGTAGCTGATGAAACCTAAGGCCCAGAAGAAGGTTGATTGGTGACTGTAGTGTTAGTTCACAAGGAATCGCATGGTCTTAGGTGATGTTTTCATCAGGCCCTAGCTGGCAAGTAACCACAATACTCATCAGCTAATCAAGGCACTCATTTCCTTGGATAGTGCTGGAGACACACAGCAGAATTCTTCCTTACTCTGCTGTAGACTCCCTATGGACCATCAGTGTTCTAACAGAATTCCTTGAGATTTAGTTAATTAGATCACTCCTTATTTTACATTAATTAGGTGAAATTTGGGGTCTATCCTAGTCTTCCAAACATAAAAACTTGAGTCTGATCAGATCAAAAAGCATCTAGTTCTACTGCCTCTGCACCTGTGCACTGCAGAAATCTCTGCATCAGTAACAGATTAAATCTGTCATCTATTTGAACACTTCCAGTGATTGGAAACTCACTTTGTTTCACGTCACTCTCTTTCACACTCTTTTCATTCCAGCCAAACTAAACTATTAGCTGTCAGCCTCTTCTTTCAAGGTTCAGCCCAGGTGCCACCTTGTGTGTAAAACCTTCCCTGTCAATCCTCTCCCTTGCCACCTCCAAAGTTCCTGATGATTTTCTCCCTCCTGAAATTAATTTTATTTTATCTGTATATTTTATGTTTTTAGCAGAACATAATCTTCTTTGTCTCAAGGACTTTTTTCTTTTTCTTTGTCTTCCTAGTTGGGTGTTGAATTGGATTACTTTGGAAACATATTTCCTGACTATTGAATACTCCTGCAGATGGCTCATTTCATTACTTTCATGTTGGTGCTTAGTTTCACTTTCAGAGAATTGAACTCTCTGATCTTATTCCCACATTGTGGGGATGTATAGACTGTTTGGAATGCGTAGATGGATCTCTGTGCACTGGTTGTATGCAGTGGAACTGAGAGCCAAGGATGTAGGAAAAAATCTGCAAGTAGCATTTTCTTAATTGTTCAAAGCCACCTGAGAAATTGATTAACAACAGCTACAGATTGCATCCTAACCTTCCCCTGGCAGCTTTATCAGTATGAATGCTGTTTGCTCTACAAAGTGGGTGATATAGTGGATAAGGTCCACAACCTGCAATGATTTGAAGTGATGGATTGAATGGTTCATAAAACTGAGTATTTTGGAGGATCAGGTTTATTTCCCAGTGCATAGAATCTGGTCCTAATTGGGAAGCAAAGAGCTTACTGTTCTTAAATTTGTAGCATAACATCTCTGTATTGTTGACATGCATCATTTCTCTCTTCCCCCTTCTTGGTTTCTTTGCATCTCAAAATATTGGAAAGATTAGATAAGTAAAATTGAGGCTCCTACACACTCTTGCCTTTCTTGTCTTTCTTCGTCCTTCAAATCATCATTTTCTAATCTCCAATGAAATCTTAACTATAACCGTCTTTGTCTAATTTTTCCTTTCTAAGTTTATAGTGCTCATTTTCATTCTCTATGCCTGGAATGCCCATACTTCCCCAGCTATTAAGCGTACTGTCTGTCTGTTTAAAATAACACTTTCCTGGCTAACTAGAAGTGTCTTTAGAATGTAAAGCACTGTAGTGTATGAACCATGTCAATTGGCATTTGTTTATTGAATGACCCCTCTGCTACAGTATTGTAGTACAACTGTAACATATCATCCAATATCATTTTTCTACTCAGTTATGATGTAGAAAAAGAAGGTATCAGGCAAAATATGTTGCCCTTTGGATTTTCTAAAAATTCAATTCATGAAGGCATACTTTGTGTGCTTATTAAATTTGTGGGTGCCACAAAGCTAGATGTCAGTCAGTATCCTAAAAGATCTAGGGCTAGATCCTAAAAAAAGGCTAGAATGATGGACTGAATCTAATAAGATTATATTTAATGGTGACATATTTTCTGGAAGATGCTTTGGGTCTTTAAAAGAGCTTTGCAGTTTTCTAAAGATAGTCTAGCATCTCTTCTGTTGAATTCTGGGCCCAACTCATTGTCCATTTTTACCTAAATATACATATTGGTGCACAAGTTCTATAGGTTATCAGTTCAATAGCATGTCATAATCTGGGCAATAGACATTTTTCATCCACTTAATCTATTCTGTGTGTATGTTTAGTCTATGTTCTTGTGAGTGGTTCATGGATCTCTTTCAGAGGGCTGTGCAGGGTTCACATTTGTGAACAGTCATCCCGTAATATTTCTCTGAGGTAAAGCATATGTGCATGAGGGTAGGTCAGTAGTAATGGTTCAGCTAGTCAGTGTCTAGAAAATCTTACCATCTGCTGGCAATCCCTCTTTAAATTGGAGTCTACTCTGCATCTCCTCCATCATAGAAGGAACCACATATATCTACCTGTTTGTGCCTTGCTTAATGTTTGTTATCAGAGGGTTGTTGAACTAGAATTATATTTAAAAAAACTTTGAATGATTTTGTTGTATATAGGTATTATAGACACCTTTCAGGAGTAGCCTTTAAGTCAGAGATTCTTAATCTTTTTTGTGTCATGGACCCCTTTGGCTATCAGAATAATTTTTTTAAATGCCTAAAATAACATACATAGGATTACAAAGCAAACCACTTATATTGAAATAAAAATCATTTTTCCCCCATCCAAGTTAATGGATCCCTTGGAATCTATTCACAGCCTTCTTGATGAACTCAAAGATTCACTGAATCTCTCACACCAGAAGGAGTGAGCTTAGCATAAAGACTTTGTTTTAAAATGGAAGAAAAATGTGCATGTGCTTGTATGTGCAAGATTCCATCTCTTCCGTGTCCATGTCTTTGCACAAGGTAGTACCCGTGTCTAGTCTGTGCTTCCTCTCTCACTTTGACTACTACCTTCACCTACCTTACTTCCTTTAAATCCAGCTCAATACCATCTCCTCCATAAGTCCTCTCTAGATTGACCTAGTTGTTACCTCTTGTTTAAAATTACTTTGTTTATTTTGTATATACTTTGCATGTATTTATTCTGTGTGTGTGTGTGTGTGTGTGTGTGTGTGTGTGTGTGTGTGTGTTATGTTGTTACCCACCCACTCCTACAATGTAAGCACCTTAAGAGCAAAGATTACTTTACTTTTTGGCTTATCCTCAGTATCTAACACAGAACATTGAATATGGCAGGTACTTTATAAATATGTATTCAATTAAAATGGATATGTGATTATATATGTATACGTAAGTAAAATATTTGAAGTAGGAACCAAATTAATCAACGTGCTTGGAGAAAATTAGTTTGGCTGTACTTACAGGTTGCATTGGAGATGAGAGAGACTCGAGAAAGGGAGCCAAGTTTAAAGGACTGTTTTAGTAAAAGACGTTATAAAAACAAGATTTTTTTTTGTAAGGTTAAGAAAAATCCAACATGAGAAACATGCCCTCCTCCCTTTTAAATCATGTAATTCATTTTGACACATTTAATCATCCTCTGACGGGTAGAATGAGATATTGATAAAAACCTTTTTTTCATGTTTTCTTCCTACAGGTATTTTCATTTTCTTGTTACTAGTTGAATTTAAGTATTGTAAAACTTAATTGTGCAGAGTTCTATTGGAAAAAGTTAACTAATGTAAAAAAATAGCATGTGGTTTACTTTTATGTGTATGTCTTGTTTCCACTTTAAATTGTAAGCTCTGTGATGACATTACCCTGTATTGATTTTTTTTTCTAAATTCTCCCCAACTTTAACACAGTACCTTTTACATAGTAATAATTCAACAACTGTTTCTTCAAATAGAAAATATTGGTAGAAAAAATGGCTGAGTATTTTTTTTTATTCCTCATTCTCATCCATTGTTGAGAAAAGTATCCTACCATTTAAAAATTCTAAATCAGAAACCTTTCATGGGAAACTTTAGGGGAAACATTTAACTTTAACTTTAGGGAAACATTTTATTTCTTTTAGTGTATAGGAGATCAATCAATTCAATCTTTGTCCTTTGTAGGGGCACGGAAAGAACATTGGCTTGTTCCACCTATCACCTTATCTTTGAAGACCACATATTTGAAAAGTTAGAAGCAGTTATTGATGAGGAGAACGACATGCTTGATCTGGCCTATGGACTAACATACACGTAAGATTTTGGGACTATTATAGGTCTGAATAAAAGTTAAGGGGGTATAAAATCATTTATTTCCAAGGCTAGACACATGAAAATAAGATCTCTTTCACCTAACCCATTATACTTACAGTTTAAGTAGGATGATGCTATACATTTGGCATTTCTGTTGGCTAAATTAGAATCAAATTTATTTGTTAATGGTTATCAGTTTTAGATTTCTTAGTATGGTAAATTTTCATTAATTGAAGTCATTTATTTGGAGTTTTGTGATAATTTATTTTGACTGGATTTATATACATACAGACACACAGACATAGATATGTACACATACACAGAAATACACACACATATTGTATTATGCTTTCTGTCTACTTATATCTGTATATAAGTGTACAGTATAGAATGAACACAGTAATGGGGCAAATTTGAATTGAGAGAGTACTTATGACTTTTTAAGGAACATGCTGATAACTGTAAGTAATTTTTATCTGTTCAAAAATCTCTATCACACAACACTTTATCAGCAAAGTTATTTTTCATTTCAGTCAGAATTGTAGTTGTACAAAGTTTTAGGATGCATATCGTTAATGAAGTTTTACATAATGTTTATATATGTGACTGTATTCATAGATCACCTTTTTTCAAAGAAAAATTAGGAATAGATGTGGTACAAAGAAACAATTTAAAGAAAGAACATCTTAATCCCTTCTTGTTAGGAAGTGAGACAAGATCACTGGTTAACAGTGGGAATCATCTTTTTTCTTTAGGATTTCGAAAAAAAAGTGCCCCTATGGTTGTTATATCCTCTGTTTCTTCAGAAGCCATAATAACCACCAAATCTTTCTTCTATAAGCAAAATATTTAGAGAATACTGAAGCCATGGTGCTAAGTTGTTTCTGAATATTTTCTACTTCACATAGTAATAAGTAATTCCCAATCATCTCTGCCTGGGCGAGACCCAATTATCATGAGAGTACTTCAGCAGGTCAGATAGCAGTGCCCAGGTGTCTGAAGGACACAGTGACAGGGAAGAATGCTGCTAACCTCTGAAGATGCAATCCCTCAGACTAAAGGTAGGTTGGTCAATTGTTTTAGAGGGGGTGGTACGCTCAAAATTCTAAATTGATTTTAGAATTGTACCAATTCTCAATTCGAACAACAGTGTGTTAGTGTGTCCACCTTTTTGCAGCCTTTTGGATATTGATTATTTCTGTTAAAGACAGCATCTTCATTCCTGTTCAATTACTTCTTGGTTCTGTCATCATTCCAGCTTAGGGAAATCTTTTTGAATATTAGTTTGCCATTCATTGTATTAGTCTCTTGCTCCCAGCTTTGTGTCATCTGCCATTGGGTAAGCTGGCTTAGGCTTTCATCCATATCATTGGTACAGGCCAGCCAGGCCTAAGTCAGTGAGAAAATCCATTAGAGTAAGCACAGAGTGGAATAAAAGAGCCAGGGAAAATATCCCTCGGGAAAACCCAAATACAGCCTCTGGTTGATGTGA
This sequence comes from Phascolarctos cinereus, assembly GCF_003287225.1. Lineage (NCBI taxonomy): Eukaryota > Metazoa > Chordata > Mammalia > Diprotodontia > Phascolarctidae > Phascolarctos > Phascolarctos cinereus. Next base: position 48,124 of record NW_027555366.1, read on the forward strand.
TTGACTGGGAAAGTGAACACAGGCAGAAGGCAGAGAGTAAGAGCTGGATGTGCTTTAGGAAAAATAAGGGAACCTAGCAGGTAACGCAATCGTACTGAGTGAAATGAAGTTTTTGGTAAACCAGAGGCCCAAAGAAACAGATCTGCAAAAGTTGGAAGAAAAGATCCAGTGGGAAAAATAACCCCAAATATTTCCCTGTCTCTGCCACTCTCTTTCCTCATTAGCCCCCACCAACTCTAAAAGGAAAGGTTCTGAAGCCCTGCCTCATACATTTTCACTTCCCCTTCCCATTCTCTTTACTTGCATTGATTTTCAAGTCTGGAGACAAAAGGGACTAGGATGGTAAACCTTTTTCTCACAGTGACCTTAGCTGCATATCCAAGACGGGATATGACACCGACGTGCCACTGTTGGCATGGGATTTTGTTGTTCATCCTTTCTCCTTGAAGAGGACCCATGACATCATGGAAGGAGCATGGACTTGGGGTTTGACAATCCTCGTTCAGATCTCAGCTCTTAGAGTCACTGGCTATGTCATCTTGGCAGGCTTTTTTACCTTTATGAACCTCAGTTTCCTCATATGTAAAATGGAGATGATAATACTGGCATCACCTTTCCCCTAGAATTGTTTTGTCAGTCAAATAAGCTAAACTACGAAGAGTGCTTTGCAAACAAAACTTGACATAGATGGCAATGTACAGTGGCAAAGTTGAAATAACTCTGGATTTGGAGTGAGAGGACTTGGATCAAAATCCTGGCTCTGTCACATATTGCCTCTCTGTCACTTAACCTTATCTGTATGTAGCACCTATAGGGTACCACCCAGCTCATATGTAGATTGCTTCCCCCCACACATACCCCCTAGGTTCACGGTACTTAGTTGGTCTACATTTGCTCAAAACCACAGTTCGCATGACCCCCCCCCAAAAAAAATATATTTTCTGTTACTAGTCATCCAGAGGGTGCAGTTAATTCAAAGCAAAGGCATTTAAATATAGTTTTAAAAAATAGAGCTAGATCTTGATTAGTGTAGATAGTAAAACTGTGAAGGGTTCCTACATTATTGAAATTCCCACTGTTCAAAGTTATAAATTATATGTGAAGTATAGCAATGAGTTCTGACCAAATGGAAATATGAAATTAAAATTATTAAAAATAACTTTTGTATCTCTTTATTAATATAATACAACAGCAAAGGATAAGGAAAATTTATTTCTGCTCCAAGTTTACTACAAAGTAATAGTTATGAAAAACAAAATTATAAAAAAATTTAAAATTACTGAATATCGTAACTACAGATAAGCCTATATTGATGACATAATAAAACATTATTATTTAAAATATTTTAGGAGGGCAGATTCAACTACCTTTTCTTTTAGTCTTCATACATACAACAATAGATGCAGAGAGCTTTATCCTGGGCTCCAAGAATCTGCATGCTCACATTATTACAAAGTGATGTAAGTCTATGTGGATGACCTGGAGCATTATCTCAGATCAGTAATGCCTTAAATTTTATGTTGTTGTTCTTAAAATATTTTTCAACAAACATCTGGGCTAAAGAAACTTGAAAAA
>NW_027555367.1:0-3490 GCF_003287225.1 Phascolarctos cinereus
TCCTTGAAAACTAGAATTGGGCAAGTAGATTTTTGTGGTCTAGGGTGCAGGGAACCCTGAAATGCAAGGGTACAAGGCATGAGTTTGCCTCAAAAGAATTCTCCACTCAAACCTTCCAGTCAAAGTAGTGAGTTTATTTATGATGTCAATACAGCAGGCCAGACTCCTACTGAGTCTGTGTTTGACAGGGACAAGACTGATATTTTTATAGGGAAAAAATATTGCAAGAAGGTTTGGATGGGATCTAAGAGTGGAAAGTAGTTTGGGGTGATCTGGGAGGTAACAGAGAAAGGGGGTCTGGATGGGATTGAGGGGTTGAGCAAACTAATTAAATAATCAAAGTGGGCTAGAGTGGGACAGATGCCTTGGGCAGAGGCACCAGTGATCTGGGCTACTGAAATGAAGGAGAAAATTCAAGGACTGGGTCAGAGGTAATAGAGAGTGAAGGGCTGGGCTGGTTCTGGGCCATAGTGAAAGGACAGTTAAAAGGATTCTACTGGGATGAGCCTGATGCCTCAGAGAAATGCCAGGGATCTTGGTTCAGAGGCTGGGGTTGAAATTTGTGGCAAAGTTCAAGGGAGAGGGGCAGATCCCACACCCTGCCAGAATGGATTGACAGTATAAGACACCAAGATATAATAAAACTAGAAAAAATAGAAGAGAATCTGAAACATCTAATTAGAAAAACAACTAATGTGGAGAAGAGATTGAGAAGAAACAACATAAGAATTATCAGACTGCCTGAAAGCTATGATAGAAAAAAGAATATGGGTACAATATTATAAGAAGTTATTAAGGAAAATTACCCTGAAGTTCTAGAACAGGAAGGTAAAGTAGAAATAGAAAGAATCCCACCTATCACCACCTAAAAGAGATCCTAGGAAGAAAACTTACAGGCATGGCATATGAAGCCAAGTTTCAAAATTCCCAGGTTAAAGAGAAAATATCGCAAGCAACAAGAAAAAAAAACCAAAATTAAATAGTGTGAAAAAGCAGTCAGGATTTCTGAAGTTGTAACAGCTTCTACCTAAAAGACTCCAGGTCTTGGAACCTTGTATTTCAAAGAGGAAGGAAGATGGGGTTGCATCAAGAATAATTTGTCCAGCAAAGCTGAGTATAATTCTGAATGGAAAAAAAGGGATATTTGATGAACTGAAAGACTTTCAGATATTTACAAGAAAAAGATCAGAGCTCAATGGAAAATTTGATTTGAAAGATCTGGAAGAAAAAGGCACTGATTAAGGTCAAATGGTTTACTGATGATATATAAAAACTGTTATTAATATTAGTAATTATTGTTAGTAATAGCATTCTTAAAACTTTTCATTATTAAGGTAGTTTGACTGAAAGGTTGGAGCTGTGTTGTGTATGATGAGGGGATTCTAAAAAACAAAATTTGATAGGAAAAGGCCAAAAAGGAGAAATCTCATAAAAATGGGGCATGAAAGGCAGAACTAATACAGAAGAAGCAGATGGGAGTGGTGGGCTGGTAATATTGGAACCTGACTCTCATCTGGATTGAAGAGAAAAGGACATATGTATCTGAGGAGGTTTAGAAGTGTTCAGAACTTCTAGAGAGGTAAGAAAATTGGGGAATGTGGTTGGGGGAGTGACTTTTAGAGGGTGTATTAAGATTAAGAGGTTGGGGTAAATAGATTAAGGGAGGGGCTTTTGGAGGGGAGGGTAAAATAAGGAATAAGAGGGTAAAGGGAGAAGATGAGGAAGGAAAATAGTGAGTAAAAATAAGATGGAGGGAAATTCAGGGATAGTAATTATGACTTTGAATGTGAATGGGATGAACTCACCTATAACATAGAAATGGCTAGCAGAATGGATTAAAAATTATAATCCAACAATATGTTGTTTACAAGAAAGACATTTAAAAATGAGAGACAAACACAGAGTTAAAGCAGAGGGTTGGATTAGAATTTATTTTGCTTTAGCTGATGCAAAAAAGGCAGGGTAGCAATTATGATTTTAGACAGTTATGGCTAAAACAGATATAATTAAAAGAGATAAACAGGGTAACTACATTTTGATAAAAGGTACTATAGACAATAAAGCATTTATAAATATATATATAGTGCCTATAACATGTGTATGTATATAATGTGCATATATAATAATATATATGTATAATATTAACATATATAAGAAAATGAGCCATTCTCTGATGGATAAATGGTCAAAGGATATGAACAGGTTTTAAATGAAAAAGTGAAAACAATTTCTAGTTATATAAAAATGCTCTAAATTGTTATTGATTAGAGAAATGCAGATTAAAACAGTCTTGAGATATCATTTTACACCTACCAGATTGGCTAAAATGATAGAAGGAGAAAGTGACAAATGTAGAGGATGTGGAAAAAATTGGACATATTCATTGTAGAATTGTCAACTAATTCAACCATTTTGGAGAGCAACCTGGAATTATGCCCCAACAGTTATTAAATTATCTATACCCTTTGACCCAGAAATACTTGGTCTATATTTCCAAAGGTGATAAAGGAAAAGAGCCTACATGTTCTAACATATATATAGCAGCTCTCTATGTGGTGGCCAAGAATTAGAAAGTGAGGGGATGCCCATCAACTGGGAAATGGCTGAACAAGTTGTGGTATATGATTGTGATGAAATACTACTGTGCTATAAGAAATGATGAGCTCAACAATTTTAGAAAGACATGGAAATGTAGCACTGGCCTGGAGTCAGGAGGACCTGAGTTCAAATCAAACCTCAGACACTTGACACTAGCTATGTGATCCTAGGCAAGTCATTTAACCTCAAATGCCTAAAAAAATTGGAAAGACTCATACAAAGTAAGGAAGAGAAAAATGAGCAGAACCAAGAGAACACTGTATATTGTAACAGCAATGTTCTTTTAAGAATGAATTTGAGCAAATAAGTCATTTTGTCTGTTATAATTACCCAAATTAACTGCAAAGGAAATATGAAGAAAGATGTTATCTGCATCCAGAAAAAGAATTGATAAATAGAAGTATGTGTAGAACAATTTTACATATATATATATATATATATAGTAAGTGTATATGTATATATGTATATGTGGATACATTTGTGTATATATGTATATGTATAATATATGAGTGTGTGTGTGTGTGTGTGTATATACATATATGTATAAGTATATACAAAATATCTAATGGTAGCCACTTCTTTAAGGAAAAAGGGTGAAGGAAGAAAAAAAGGAAAAAGTAATTTACATGATGATTTTGTTGTATATTTGAAAAGAATAGTAATTTGTGCATAGTAGACTTACATATTCATGTACATTCATCTTTTTGTCTTGTACTGTATTATGGAAATGTTTGTTTTATTCCATAAGTTTTTTTTAAAGATTGTATTACAAAAAATTGAGAAGAAAACAGATCATATACTTCTCACAGATGTTAGTAAAAGAAACATTCTCAACTGAACAAGAGACAGAGACAATTACAGAAGAATAGATATACAACTTGTGAAAACAGAA
>NW_027555368.1:0-3485 GCF_003287225.1 Phascolarctos cinereus
TTATTTTTTATATTTGGTTTTTGGTGAGGCAGTTGGGGTTAAGTGACTTGCCCAGGGTCACACAGCTAGTAAGTGTCAAGTGTCTGAGGCCAGATTCGAACTAAGATCCTCCTGACTCCAAGGCCAGAGCTCTATCCACTGCACCATGTAGCTGCCCTCACAAAACAGAGAAAAGCAAACAACAACATATCCTGAACTTAAGTATTGGAACTTAATTGGAGAGTAAGAAAAGAAAAAAAAAGCATGTCATGTGCATAGCAGAACATAAGAGAGGATTCAAAACATGTAATAAGAAATCTTCATTTCAAGAAAGCCTGTATGATTAATATCACACATTTTATTGTGACCTGTCTACTTTTTCTTTGTTTCCTTGTAAGATTTCTTTTGTTCTCTGCTATGAACTTTTTTTGCTTTGTTCTTTTTTTCCCTCCCCTGCCCCAGAAGGCTACAATTGAGTGCAGATATATTTCTCTATAGCTAAAAATACATACATATATATATATATATATATATATATATATACATACACACACATATACATATATATATATATGTACACATATATATGTACATATATAGACATCTGCATTCTCAAACAAATTCTACACCTGATCTTTGTTTTTATGTTGGTGCGTATCTATTGTTTTTTGTCCCTCCTGAGTCCTCTATTTTACTTATACTCATATCTTGCCCTTCTATTACTTAGCCTACCCCCTTCCAAGTATCCTCTCCTATCCTCCCATTCCCATAAATGGGCCCTTGTACCCTATTCTCTAATCCTCCTTTAGTGAACCCTCCCTTGTCCTCTCCCCCCTCCCTATCTCATCATCATTTTATGTCTTCTAAATTTAGAAGACTTTTATATTCTTGCACACACACACACACACACACACACACACACACACACACACACACACACCCATAGTTTCCTTTTAAACCCATTAGTGATGAAAGTAGGTTACCAGAACTACCAGCCCTCCTCCCCCATCTAATTCCCTGAATGATTCTTCCTCTTGCACCTCATTTGTATAAAATAACTACTTTTTAGCTGTTCCTAAATGATTTTACTTTTTAAAGTCATATCATATACAGGTCTACTCAAATCTTTCTTATGAGCTACCCAATTTTTTTTGTTTTTTTTGTTTATTTTTATTAATTTATTTTGATTTATCAATAATCACTTCCATATGCTTTTGAGTTTAAAATTTTTCTCCCCTTCCTCCCCACACCCTCCCCAAGACAGTGCACAATCTATATAGGCTATACATTTACATTCCTATTAAACATATTTTCACATTAATTATGTTGTAAGTAAAAATTAAAACAAATAGGAGGAACCATCAGAAAGAGGAAACAAAACTCAACAGAAGAGGAAAAAAAAAATTCAACTTCCACAGCTCTCTCTTTGGATTTGGATAGCATTTTCGATCATGAGGCCTCTGGAGTTGTCTTGAGCTACCCAATTATTAATAAGAATCTTAGACATATATTTCATGTTTTACATACATAAGAAGTAAACAGTCTGTCCTTATTGAATCCCTCATAATCAGTCTTTGGTATACCTTATGTCTCTTGGCTTTTGTATGTTGAAACTTCAATAAAGTTCAGGTGTGTTTGTTTTTGTTTTTGTTTTTTTTCCAACAAAATCTTGAAAGTCTGACAGTTGATCAAATGTCCTTTTTTCATTCAGGATTATGCTGAACTTGGCTGGGTATGATATTTTCAGCTGGAACCCCAGTTCTTTTGCTCTTTGATATATAGTGTTCCAAGACCTGTGGTCCTTTAAGGTCTTGGCTTCTAGGTCTTCTGTGATTCTAATTGTGGCACCATCATATTTAAATTGTTTTTCTTGTTGTTTTTAATATTTTGTTCTTGAGCTGTGGGTTTCAGAATTTGACTATAATATTCCAATGAGTTTTCTTCACAGGGTATACTTTAAGTGGTGATTGATGGATTTTTTTTTCTATTTCTACTTTCCTCCCCTTGTTCTAATGCTTCAGGACAATTTTCTTTAATTATTTCTTGTGTTAGTGTATCAAGATTCTTTTTTTGATCATAGCTTTCAGTTAATCCACTTATTTTCATGTTTTCTCTTCTTCATCTGTTGTTTTTCTTGTAAGATGTTTCATTTTCTCTTCTATTTTTTCATTATCCATATTTTGTTTAATTATTTCTTGATCTCTTATGATTTTGCTGGCTTCACCTTGCCCAATTCTAATTTTCAAGGTGTCATTTTGTTCCTTAAGATTATGGATCTCCTTTTCTAACTGGTTGACTTTCACAGTCTTCTTGTTTTTCTTGGCTTATTCTTTTTTTTCTTTTTTAGCTTTTTTTCCTCCATGTCTCTCCTTTGATTTTTTTTTGGGGGGTGCTAGGTAAAGCTTTCTGACCAGTAGCCCAGACTCCACCCCTGTTCCTTCTCTTTGGTCTGTCTAGAACAGTGACTATATATTAGGGAAAACAAAATTATGGTGGCAGACAGGAAATGAGCTCCAGGAGGTTACACTAGGCTGGGCTAGGTTAAGCAAGGGGAAGGCCCAGCTTGAACACTGAAAGACAGACACCCAGACAACCACCAGGACAGGTCATGTGACATCCTCCCCATTTCCCTCCCTCCCCACTCCCTTGACCCTGCCCTGCCTCCTGGTATCCCCATAGACTGTTCTGAGCAACCCCCTCTGGGAGTTGCAGTCTTTGCCTTCTATCCCCAACAAGCTGCACCAGTGGAAATGTCCCTCAGGTTTTCACCAAAGAACCATGCTCCAGACTCTCCTGTATCAGTACCTTGGGATTGGCCCTAGGCATGGGATGAAAATGGTCCTTGGTACTAGGATGCTAAGAAGGTTGCAAACAACAGCCCACTCCCACCCTGGGGTCTGCCTATCCTTGGTTCTTGCCTCAGGCAGGATGCTGTTGGGGCTGGAGGGAGATGGGTGCCACTCAATCCCAGGGATGGGGTGGGGGCATCTAGGCCCTTGAGCTCCCCTGAGAATCTGTCTCTGTTTTAGATGAAGTGCTATCTGAGTCTATTTCAGCACTGTCCTGCTGAGGTTTCTCCTGCACCTTCAGACGAATTGCCCCGAGGCGAATCAAGAGAAACTCATAGTCAAAGGTACCTCGATTCTCCCCAAAAGGTTCCTGCATTTCACGGTCTTGGAGGTATAGTCGGTCTTTGCACGCCACCTCATAGATGTCATAATACTGCAGAAAGGACTTCTCCATCACACCCCTCAGGGGCTCAGGGCAGGGACATTTTCCCTCCAGCATGTCACAGACTGCCACTCGGATGGTCTCATGTCGGATATACTCATTGTACTTTTCGCTGTCTCCTGGGTGTTTCTCCTCCTCAAAGCCAGGCTCATTGTAGTAGGGGTTTTCATTCATTAGTGACTGGATGGAGATTAGCACGGAGGAGATGCTCTGGGCTGGGCTCCAGGCAGGGCCAGTCCAAGTCCCCAGAATACTCAGGCAGACTTTCCCACTGC
>NW_027555369.1:0-3464 GCF_003287225.1 Phascolarctos cinereus
TTTTAGCAGTTGAATGGCTTGCGTTAAGCTTCCTGCTTTACAAACTGCAAAAGAAACAATACGAGGAATGTTAGCAAGAGCTGAGAAAATCTCAACCATACCACGCTGGTTCTGTATAACCGTGTACTGCTGGACCGAATTGCTTAGCGAACGTTGGAGTTATCCTTCCACTTTCCTCTTTCAAACAAGGAGATATTTTTGAACTGTTGGATGTCATGCGTTAAGCTTCCTTCTTTACAAACTTCTAAAGAAAGAATACGTGGACTGTTAGCAAGTGCTGAGAAATCTCAACCATACAACGCTGGTTCTGTACAGTCGTGTACTGGCTGGACCGAATTGCTTAGAGAACGTTGGAGTTATCCTTCCACTTTTCTCTTTCAAACAAAGAGATATCTTTTAGCTGTTGGATGGCCTGCGTTAAGCTTCCCTGTCTTTACAAACTGCAAAAGAAAGAATACGAGGAATGTTAGCAAGAGCTGAGAAAATCTCAACCATACACGCTGGTTCTATACCCGTGTACTGCCTAGACCGAATTGCTTAGAGAACTTTGGAGTTATCCTTCCACTTTTCTCTTTCAAACCACGAGATATGTTTTAGCAGTTGGATGGCCTGCGTTAAGTTTCCCTGTCTTTACAAACTGCAAAAGAATGAATTCGAGGAATGTAGCAAGTGCTGAGAAAACGCAACCATACAACGCTGTTCTGTATAGCCGTAATCCTGGACCGAATTTTAGATAACCTTGGAGGTATGCCTTCACTTTTTCCTTTCAAAAAAGGGATATCTTTTAGCAGTTTGGATCTCTTGCGTTAAGCTTTCGTGTCTTTACAAACTGTAAAAGAAATAATACGATGAATATTTGAAAAAGCTGAGAAAATCTCAACCATACCACGCTGGTTCTCTGTATCGGCGTGCTGCCTGAAACGAATTGCTTAGAGAACGTTGAAGTTATCCTTCCACTTTTCTCTTTCAAACCAAGGGATATCTTTTAGCAGTTGGATGTACAGCGTTAAGCTTCCTTGTCTTTACAAACGGCAAAAGAAAGAATACGAGGAATGTTAGCAAGGGTAGAGAAAATCTTAACCATACGACGCTGGTTCTGTGTACCCGTGTACTGCCTGGAACGAATTGCTTAGAGAACGTTGGAGTTTTCCTTCCACTTTTCTCTTTCAAACAAAGAGATATTTTTGAACTGTTGGATGTCCTGCGTTAAGCTTCCCTGTCTTTACAAACTGCAAAAGAAAGAATTCGAGGAATGTTATCAAGTGCTGAGAAAATCTCAACCATACCACGCTGGTTCTGTGTATCCGCGTGCTCCCTGGTACGAATTGCTTACAGAACGTTGGAGATATCCTGCCACTTTTCTCTTTCAAACCAAGGGATATCTTTTAGCAGTTGTATGGCCTCCGTTAAGCTTCCTTCTCTTTAAAAACGACAAAAGAAAGAATACGAGTAATGTTATCAAGTGCTGAGAAAATCTCAAACATACAACGCTGGTCCTGTAAAATCCTGTAATGCCTGGACTGAATTGCTTAGAGAACCTTGGAGTTGTCCTTCCACTTTTCTCTTTCAAAGAAAGAGCTATCTTTGAGATGTTAGATGTCCTGCGCTAAGCTTCCCTCCCTATACAAACTGCAAAAGAAAGAATAAAAGGAATGTTAGCAGGTGCTGAGAAAATCTCGACCATACAACGCTGGTTCTGTATAGCCGTGTCGTGCCTGGACCGAATTGCTTAGAGAACGTTGGAGTTATCCTTCCACTTTTCTCTTTCAAACAATGAGATATCTTTTAGCTGTTGGATGGCCTGCGTAAAGCTTCCCTGTCTTTGCAAACTGCAAAAGAAAGAATACGAGGAAATTTAGCAAGTGCAGAGAAAATCTCAACCATACACCGCTGGTTCCGTATACCCGTGTACTGCCTAGACCGAATTGCTTAGAGAACTTTGGAGTTATCCTTCCATTTTTCTCTTTCAAACCACGAGATAGCTTTTAGCAGTTGGATTGCCTGCGTTAAGCTTCCCTCTCTTTACAAACTGCAAAAGAAAGAATACGAGGAATGCTAGCAAGTGCTGAGAAAATCTCCAGCATACAACACCGGTTCTCTATACCCGTGTACTGCCTGGACCGAATTGCTTAGAGAATGTTGGAGTTATCCTTCCACTTTTCTCTTTCAAACAAAGAGATATCTTTTAGCTGTTGGATGGCCTGCGTTAAGATTCCCTGTCTTTACAATCTACAAAAGAAAGAATTCGAGGAATGTTAGCAAGTGCTGAGAACATCTCAACGATACAAAGCTGGTTCTGTATTGTCTTCTAATGACTGGACCGAATTGCTTAGAGAACGTTGGAGTTACCTTCCACTTTTCTCTTTGAAACCAAAAGATATCTTTTAGCAGTTGAATGGCTTGCGGTAAGTTTCCCTGGCTTTACAAAGTGCAAAAGAAACAATACGAGGAATGTTAGCAAGAGCTGAGAAAATCTCAACCATACCACGCTGGTTCTGTATAACCGTGTACTGCCTGGACCGAATTGCTTAGCGAACGTTGGAGTTATCCTTCCACTTTCCTGTTTCAAACAAGGAGATATTTTTGAACTGTTGGATGGCCTGCGTAAAGCTTCCCTGTCTTTGCAAACTGCAAAAGATAGAATACGAGGAATATTAGCAAGTGCAGAGAAAATCTCAACCATACACCCCTGGTTCCGTACACCCGTGTACTGCCTAGACCGAATTGCTTAGAGAACTTTGGAGTTATCCTTCCACTTTTCTCTTTCAAACCACGAGATATGTTTTAGCAGTTGGATGGCCTGCGTTAAGTTTCCCTGTCTTTACAAACTGCAAAAGAATGAATTCGAGGAATGTCAGCAAGTGCTGAGAAAATCGCAACCATACAACGCTGGTTCTGTATAGCCGTATACTTCCTGGACCGAATTGTTTAGATAACGTTGGAGGTATGCCTCCACTTTTCCCTTTCAAACCAAGGATATCTTTTAGCAGTTGGATGGCCAGCGTTAAGCTTCCTGCTCTTTTAAAAACGGCAAAAGAAAGAATACGAGGAATGTTAGCAAGTGCTGAGAAAACCTCAACCATACAACGCTGCTTCTGTAAAATCCTGTAATGCGTGGACCGAATTTCTTAGAGAACCTTGGAGGTGTCCTTCCAGTTTTCTCTTTGAAAGAAAGAGATATCTTTTAGCAGTTGGATCTCTTGCGTTAAGCTTTCGTGTCTTTACAAACTGTAAAAGAAATAATACGATTAATGTTTGAAAAAGCTGAGAAAATCTCAACCATACCACGCTGGTTCTCTGTATCGGCGCGTGCTGCCTGAAACGAATTGCTTAGAGAACGTTGGAGTTATCCTTCCACTATTCTCTTTCAAACCAAGGGATATCTTTTAGCAGTTGGATGGCCAGCGTTAAGCTTCCTTGTCTTTACAAACGGCAAAAGAAAGAATACGAGGAATGTTAGCAAG
>NW_027555370.1:0-3400 GCF_003287225.1 Phascolarctos cinereus
ATGGGAGCTCTAAGGCTTTCTTAGCTGTTCTTATATTCCAGTCTTTAGATTGAGCTATAAATGAAATGTGGCTCTTGAATTGGATAAAGAATGGCAAAGTATTGCTAGGCCTTGTTTTGAAGAAGGTTGTTTTCTAAGTGGGCCTTGTTATTTGCATTTTTCTCTCCTGTTAGATTGTAAGCTCCTTGGGGGCAGGGACTGCCTTTTGCCTTTTTGTGTCCCCAGTGCTTTTCCCAGGGCCTGGCACCTATTAAGTGCTTTTTAAATGTTGATTGATTTCCACATAGAAACAGAGTGGACCTTCATTCTACAGGCTGAAGGTTAGGGTAGAGTTTCTTAGCCTGACAGAGCTCTAATCTGTAATAAGATTGGATCAGTGGTAGGTTTCACAAACTTTTAAGAACATGGCCTCTTGTAACCCTTCCCTCCCCTCTTGGCTCCTTCATCACTGAACTCTTATTCCTCCCCTTCTCCATGTCTTGAGCCCTTTGACACTATCACCCATTCTTTCCTTTTTTCCCCCAGACTCTGATGAGAGGCAACTCTTCTCAGCAGACCAACTGTTGCTCTCTTTCTTTCCTGTCTCCTGCAGCATTTTGTTCCCTCAGTTATCTCTGCCCTGGCCCTGCTTTCTTCAGTCTTTCCCTGGACACTCATCACTTCTTTGCTTTGCACAGATATGCCCCCCTCTTTTCATTTGACCTTAACACCTCTCCAGAGACTGTCTTCCTATGTCTCTCCTCTCTCTCACTGCCAACCCCCAGAAAGGTTCTTGCTACTCATTACCTACATCTCTTATCTTCGGCATGGGCCGCACAATCTGACTTCTTTCACTCATCTGTAACCTAGGGCTGCATGGGAGCCAGCCCTTTCTCAGTCCTGATTGTCACTCACACTGTCAGCCCCATCTGCACCTTCCTCCTGGGCCTTTTCTCCTTGTTCTTCTGCTTGTCGAGCTACTTCTCTGCCTCATTTGCTTGCTTGTCCTCCACCTCAGAGTGCCAAGGTTCTGCCCTGTGCCCCCCTCACTCTGTCACTCTCTCTCTTTCTCTCCTCAGCCAATAACAAATGCCTGCGGATGGATTGATCCTCACTCCCTCACTCTCCCTCTACTGATTTACCCAATCCGCTGCCAAGTCTTAGGGTTTCGCTATCTTCATCTCTCTTCTTTTTTTCCTTTGAATTCTCACACAGCCATCATCCTAGTTCAGATCTTTATCTCTTCTCACTTGAGAGCTATTGTAAAAGTTTCCTGCTTGGCTTCTCTCCCTCCAGTCTATCCCCTGGAGGCACAGCTGCCAAAGAGAACTTCCTGAAGTGACATTTGCCTGTGTCACTCCTCAAGAAATTCCAATGACTCCCTGTGAACTTTCTGATCTCTTATAAATCTTCCATGTGGCTTTGAGGGCTCTTCACAGCCTGACCGAACCAACCCTCCTCCCAGCCTTTTTTGCAGCATTTTGCAGCATTCCTCTTCCACCATTCTACCCTCCTTCCTGACAGGCAGATTCTACAATAAGGGACCAGAGAGCTTAGAATATGATATTTTGGAGAGTAATGGAGGTAGGATTAGAGTCAAGAATCTCTTACCCAGCAAAACTGAGTATAATCCTTTAGGGTAAAAAATGGATCTTCAGTGAAATACCAGACTTTCAAGCATTCTTGATGAAAAGACCAGAGCTGATTAGAACATGTGATTCTCAGATACAAGATTCAAGAGAAACATGAAGAGATAAACAGGAAAGAGAAATCATGAAAGACTTATTAAGGCTGAACTGTTTACATTCTGCATGGAAAGATGATATTTGTAACTCATGAGTCCTTTGTCAGTACTACAGTAGTTGGAGGGAAAAAATACACATAGATAGATAGATAGATGGATAGATAGAGTACACAGGGTGATTTGAAGATGAAGGGGTGATACCCAGAAAATAAAATGAAGGGGTGAGAGAGGATTATACTGGGAGAAGGAAAAAGGGAAAGGTAGAAGGGGGTAAATTATCTCACATAAAACCAACAAGAAAAGGCTTTTACAGTGAAGGGGAAACAGGGGAAGGTGAGAGGGTACGAATCAATCTTGTTCTCATTGAAGTTGGCTTGGGGAGAGAATAACTTACACATCAATTGGGTATAGAAATCTATCTTACCTTACAGAAAATAGGGGGGATGGGGACAAAAGAGCAGGAGAATGACAGAGGGGAGGGCACATTGGGGGAGGGGGTAATCAGAAGCAAACACTTCTAAGGAGGGAGAGGGTCAAAAATGAGAATAGAACATGACTACTATGGAAGTGTTTTGCATGACTACACATGTATAACCTGTATCAAGTTGCTTGCCTTCCCAGTGAGGGTGGGTGGGGAAGGAGGAAGGGAGAAAATTTGGAATTCAAAATTTTAAAAACAAAAGTGTAAAAAAATTGTTTTCATGTGCAACTAGGAAATAAGATATACATTAAATGGGGTACAGTAATCTATCCTGCCCTATAGAAAAATTGAAGGGGAAGGGATAGGCGAAGTGGGGAGAGAGATAGAAGGGAGGGCAGATTAGGGGTATTCAGAATGCATGCCATATTGGGGTGGAGGGAGGGATGAGATGGGGAGAAAGTCTGAAACTCCAAATCTTGTGGAAGTGAATGTTGAGAACTAAAAAGAAATTAATTGATTAAAAAATTAAGAAAAAATTATGAGGGAAAAAAGGGTGCAAATATGAGAATTAATTGGAAAGCAAAATGAGTAGGTCAGGCTGGATTCTGCTTTATTGAAAATTATAATATGTCTCCTTATCTTGTATGGATTGTTACTTCAGGTACTTTAGAGGTTTTCAATTTCTCTGCAATGTACTGAAGGGGTTTTTATGACCTAAGGGATTTACAAATCATGAATAAAGTTTTGCATGCACTTATGGAGAAAAGTCATAGAAGAGTCTGAAATGATAAAATGCACAATTAAAGGAGGATTTATTGCTTATGCTATAGACTCTATTTATGTGGCATAAAATATTTTATCAGGGAGGTAGACAACAGATGATGAATACTACTGTAGCTAATGTGATATTATTCATTATCTGATTTAAAAATACTTGAAATCAATGATATTAAAAAATAAAGTAGCACAGAAATCTGGTGTTTGGAAGAGATAGAATTTCAGAGGGCTTATCAAACCCTTCGCTTCATATTTATAAATAGAAAGGAAAAGGAAACTGAGGTTCAAAGAGTTGAAGGAGGTAGTTAGTGGTAGAGGGAGCACTAGACCACTGGTCCTGAATCCTTCCTGGCTTATCTATCTACACAACAGCATTGTCTTTGTTGAGAAGGATATATTTTACTTGTTGGCATTTGTCATTCTATGGTATATGGTGTCATCCATGTTGATTTGTATAGGAAAATGACATTGTACAATTA
>NW_027555371.1:0-3383 GCF_003287225.1 Phascolarctos cinereus
GTATAGCCGTGTCTGCCTGGACCGAATTGCTTAGGAACGTTGGAGTTATCCTTCCACTTTTCTCTTTGAAACAAAGAGATATCTTTTAGCAGTTGGATGTCCTGCGTTAAGGTTCCCTGTCTTTACAAATGCAAAAGAAAGAATAAGAGGAATGTTAGCAATGCTGAGAAATCTCAACCATACAACGCTGCTTCTGTATAGCCGTGTCTGCCTGGACCGAATTGCTTAGAGAACGTTGGAGTTATCCTTCCACTTTCTCTTTGAAACAAAGAGATATCTTTGAGATGTTAGATGTCCTGTTAAGCTTCCCTGCTTTACAAACTGCAAAGAAAGAATACGAGGAATGTTAGCAGGTGCTGAGAAAATCTCAACCATACAACGCTGGTTCTGTATAGCCGTGTACTGCCTGGACCGAATTGCTTAGAGAACGTTGGAGTTATCCTTCCACTTTTCTCTTTGAAACAAAGAGATATCTTTTAGCAGTTGGATGTCCTGCGTTAAGGTTCCCTGTCTTTACAAACTGCAAAAGAAAGAATACGAGGAATGTTAGCAAGTGCTGAGAAAATCTCAACCATACAACGCTGGTTCTATAGCCGTGTACTGCTGGACCGAATTGCTTAGAGAACGTTGGAGTTATCCTTCCACTTTTCTCTTTGAAACAAAGAGATATCTTTTAGCAGTTGGATGTCCTGCGTTAAGGTTCCCTGTCTTTACAAACTGCAAAAGAAAGAATACGAGGAATGTTAGCAAGTGCTGAGAAAATCTCAACCATACAACTCTGGTTCTCTATAGCCGTGTCTGCCTGGACCGAATTGCTTAGAGAACGTTGGAGTTATCCTTCCACTTTTCTCTTTGAAACAAAGAGATATCTTTTAGCAGTTGGATGTCCTGCGTTAAGGTTCCCTGTCTTTACAAACTGCAAAAGAAAGAATAAGAGGAATGTTAGCAAGTGCTGAGAAAATCTCAACCATACAACGCTGGTTCTGTATAGCCGTGTCGTGCCTGGACCGAATTGCTTAGAGAACGTTTTATCCTTCCACTTTCTCTTTGAAACAAAGAGATATCTTTTAGCAGTTGGATGTCCTGCGTTAAGGTTCCCTCTTTACAAACTGCAAAAGAAAGAATAACGAGGAATGTTAGCAAGTGCTGAGAAAATCTCAACCATACAACGCTGCTTCTGTATAGCCGTGTCTGCCTAGAATTGCTTAGAGAACGTTGGAGTTATCCTTCCACTTTTCTTTTGAAACAAAGAGATATCTTTGAGTTGTTTGATGTCGTTAAGGTTCCCTCTTTACAAACTGCAAAAGAAAGAATACGAGGAATGTTAGCAAGTGCTGAGAAAATCTCAACCATACAACGCTGGTTCTGTATAGCCGTGTCGTGCCTGGACCGAATTGCTTAGAGAACGTTGCAGTTATCCTTTCCACTTTTCTCTTTGAAACAAAGAGATATCTTTTAGCAGTTGGATGTCCTGCGTTAAGGTTCCCTGTCTTTACAAACTGCAAAAGAAAGAATAAGAGGAATGTTAGCAGTGCTGAGAAAATCTCAACCATACAACGCTGGTTCTGTATAGCCGTGTCCTGCCTGGACCGAATTGCTTAGAGAACGTTGGAGTTATCCTTCCACTTTTCTCTTTGAAACAAAGAGATATCTTTGAGATGTTAGATGTCCTGCGTTAAGCTTCCCTCTCTTTACAAACTGCAAAAGAAAGAATACGAGGAATGTTAGCAGGTGCTGAGAAAATCTCAACCATACAACGCTGGTTCTGTATAGCCGTCTGCCTGGACGAATTGCTTAGAGAACGTTGGAGTTATCCTTCCACTTTTCTCTTTGAAACAAAGAGATATCTTTGAGAGTTGGATGTCCTGCGTTAAGGTTCCCTCTTTACAAACTGCAAAAGAAAGAAATACGAGGAATGTTAGCAAGTGCTGAGAAAATCTCAACCATACAACGCTGGTTCTGTATAGCCGTGTCTGCCTGGACCGAATTGCTTAGAGAACGTTGGAGTTATCCTTCCACTTTTCTCTTTGAAACAAAGAGATATCTTTTAGAGTTGATGTCCTGCGTTAAGGTTCCCTGTCTTACAAACTGCAAAAGAAAGAATAAAGAGGAATGTTAGCAGGTGCTGAGAAAATCTCAACCATACAACGCTGCTTCTGTATAGCCGTGTCGTGCCTGGACCGAATTGCTTAGAGAACGTTTTATCCTTCCACTTTCTCTTTGAAACAAAGAGATATCTTTGAGTTTATGTCCTGCGTTAAGGTTCCCTGTCTTTACAAACTGCAAAAGAAAGAATACGAGGAATGTTAGCAAGTGTGAGAAAATCTCAACCATACAACGCTGCTTCTGTATAGCCGTGTCTGCCTACCGAATTGCTTAGAGAACGTTGGAGTTATCCTTCCACTTTTCTCTTTGAAACAAAGAGATATCTTTTAGAGTTATGTCTGCGTTAAGGTTCCCTCTTACAAACTGCAAAAGAAAGAATAAGGAATGTTAGCAGGTGCTGAGAAAATCTCACCATACAACGCTGGTTCTCTATAGCCGTGTCGTGCCTGGACCGAATTGCTTAGAGAACGTTGCAGTTATCCTTCCACTTTTCTCTTTGAAACAAAGAGATATCTTTTAGAGTTATGTCTGCGTTAAGGTTCCTGTCTCTTACAAACTGCAAAAGAAAGAATAGAGGAATGTTAGCAGGTGCTGAGAAAATCTCAACCATACAACGCTGGTTCTCTATAGCCGTCTTCCGGCTGGACGAATTGCTTAGAGAACGTTGGAGTTATCCTTCCACTTTCTCTTTGAAACAAAGAGATATCTTTGAATGTTAGATGTCCTGCGTTAAGCTTCCCTCTTTACAAACTGCAAAAGAAAGAATAAGGAATGTTAGCAAGTGCTGAGAAAATCTCAACCATACAACGCTGGTTCTGTATAGCCGTGTCTGCCTGGACCGAATTGCTTAGAGAACGTTGGAGTTATCCTTCCACTTTTCTCTTTGAAACAAAGAGATATCTTTTAGCAGTTGGATGTTGCGTTAAGGTTCCCTGTCTTTACAAACTGCAAAAGAAAGAAAGAGGAATGTTAGCAAGTGCTGAGAAAATCTCAACCATACAACGCTGGTTCTGTATAGCCGTGTCTGCCTGGACCGAATTGCTTAGAGAACGTTGGAGTTATCCTTCCACTTTTCTCTTTGAAACAAAGAGATATCTTTTAGCAGTTGGATGTTGCGTTAAGGTTCGTCTCTTTACAAACTGCAAAAGAAAGAATAAGAGGAATGTTAGCAAGTGCTGAGAAAATCTCAACCATACAACGCTGCTTCTGTATAGCCGTGTCTGCCTGGACCGAATTGCTTAGAGAACGTTGGAGTTATCCTTCCACTTTTCTCTTTG
>NW_027555372.1:0-3291 GCF_003287225.1 Phascolarctos cinereus
CAAGTGACCTGCACTCTCTCTCTCTCTCTCTCTCTCTCTCTCTCCCCTCCCCCTCCCCTCTCTCTCTCCCCTCCCCCTCCCCTCCCTTCTCTCTCTCTCTCTCTCTCTCTCTCTCTCTCTCTCTCTCTTTCTCTCTCTTTCCCTCTCCTTCCCCTCCCTCCCTCTCTGTCTCTGTCTCTGTCTCCCTCTCTGTCTCTCTGTCTCCCTCTCTCTCGCAATGGCCTCATGGTGTTCTAAGGTATCTATCTATCCCTTTCCCTTGCCTACCAAAACTGAAGATAAATTTCGTGCTGTTTTGCCATAGCGATAGTTGCCCCCATTGCAAAAATTCATGGTTATGGCTATGACTCTTTTTTTTTTTTATGTACTGCCTTCCTGTATTCTGGGCATGACTCAGGCAATATGTCACTAACTCTGCAAGAATGGTGTCAGTTGTAATTCCTGACATCTTATGGAGTGTTATTAGATCCAAGTTCTGTATTACTTGGCCTTTTTGAATTGTTAGTAGTAAAATAGATGCACTCAGAATGAGATAAGCCCTAAAAATAAAGATATATCTATGACTCATCCCTTCTTCTTCTTCTTCTTTTCCATTTTGTGCTTATGGCTGGCTTCTGTGCTCCTGACCACAGAGGGAGATATAAGTTGGCTGGAAAGTTAAAACACTGCAATTTGGTGCCAGACCCCACTTCTGCCTTGCTTTATGGCCTTCTATCATTCCATCAACTTCACAAATACTAAGAGAATGTGCTCTCCAAAATAGTTGGATCAGTTAAAAAAAAAAAAGAACAATAAAGGCAAAGCTAAAGATTCAATGTATTTTAACAGTACCTTCCCTTATTTGCCATTTGAACTCATAGGACGTATTCAAATGCCAAAGTTCTCATCACCCTTCCCTTGATTACCACAAGCATTAATACCTTGCTAGTCTCTCTGATTTCTGTCTTTGTCCTGCCTTTCCAAACATATAAACAATTATGCTTGTCTTCCAAAATCTTCTCCCTAAAACACTTCTTTCAGGATAGTATGGCATAACAGGAAATATAAGACTGCTAATACAGAGATCTGTCTTCTATTTCTGATCCTGCTTCTAAGTGATTGTGTAGAACTTAGTTTCTTCACCGGCAAAGTGAGGGAGTTTGCCTACTTGAATTATGATCTGGGAATCCCTCAGGGTGCCTCAGACCCTTTCAGTGGGGGTCTGCAAGGTCAAAACTATTTTTACAATGCTATGATGTTTTAATTTCTTATATAATAAACATTGCTAGATATAACTCACATTTAAAAAGAGAGAGAGAGAGCTCTCAGAAGAGGATCCTCAATAATTTTTAAGAGTGTGAAGGAGTTCTGAGACCAAAAAGTTTGAGAACCACTGGACTATAGGAATACACTCTGAAGGTCTAAAATTTTCTGTTACCTTTCTGCTGAAGAGTTGTATTACTTCTTTTGTATATCTTACTAGGGCCTGCAAAAATCCTTCTCTTCTCCCCTCCCATATTCTACAAGAGCAAGGCAAATACTTTAATTCAGGGGTAGGGAACCTGCAGCCTCAAGGCCACATGTGGCCCTCTAGGTCCTCAAGTGTGGCCCTCTGACCGAATCCAAACTTTACAGAACAAATCCCCCTAATAAAAGGATTTGTTCCATAAAACTTGGACTCAGTCAAAGGGCCATACTTGAGGACCTAGAAGGCCACGTGTGGCTTCGAGGCCACAGGTTCCCCACTGTTCATCATCCGACCCTGTATTCTATAGAGCTTAATTTCCCATTGCTCCCTAATGCGAATCCTCATCTTTAAACAGGGTAGGCTACCCATTGTTCTCTTCACATGGCAGAACACTCCTACCTTTAAGCCTAGACTCCTACTATTCACCAACTTCTCATTGTCCTTCAAACATAACATGTATATTCCTGTTTCTATTTCTTGCATGCCTAGGTCCATGTCCTTATCTGTCCTCTCTCTTCTCCTTCTTCTCTCCAAATCCTACCTAGCCTTCAAGGACATGGCCAAACCCAACCCCCTTCATGAAGCTTTCCTGGAGAGATTCTACTGATCAGTAAATCTTTCCTCCTTTCTCTGAACTCTTTTTGCATCTATAGTCTGTATTTCATTTTAGTACTTCCTTGTTCTTTAATGGTTTTCCTGTTTATAAATCTTACCTTTCTAACTAGATTATAAATTTTATGATGTCATGGACTTTAGACTTTATTCCTCCACAGATTCAAGCACAGTGTTTGATGTATAGGTGGTGGTCTATAAATTCTTTTTGATTAACTTAATAACATGAAGATAAACACACTAGAAAATAATTACTTGGATGATGCTAGGCAATAGTTACTTATTTATGAATTTGGATCCATCATTCATTAAAACAATTGTTTGAAGTCAATATGTTCTGTCATAAAGGGGATGCTGTTGTGTCTTTTGCCCTTTCCTTACTTTGTTATTGGTTGCTGATGGTCTCATTTTAAATCATGATTAAAATGACAGGCTGCAGATCAAAGCCTTCGTCTTTTGGACCAAGTTTCTATCCATCTGCACCTGTAATATTGGATATTAGCCCCAGTGAGTGTGGAGAATTGTTAAAACTGGTGTCTTATTTTGTTACCATATTTTCTTGTATACCACATAAAGAGTCTTTAGGGGTAGGAGAAAATATTTTGGTGCACATTTTAACATAATGTTCTAGGAAACTCTTGCCATATTGGTTCTAGTTGTTGCTATTAATTTGTTAGAGAATTTTCAGTATAACTTTATTAGAAAATTTGAAGTTTGTTAATGATTACAATGTAATAAATTATATTCAACATAGGGTACTTAAAGAATTAAAAAATAGCTTAATTCTAAAGAATTAGTTGGTCAAAAACAAATTATAAAAATGATAGAAAATTTCATCAAATAAAATGACAATAATGAAAAGATATAATAAAAATTTATGGGAGGAATCTAAATGAGGTTCTTAGAGGAAGATTTATACCTCTAAATACTTTCATCAACAGAAGAGAGAAAAAAACAAATCAATGAATTAGTCATGGAATATTGAAAACAACAACTGATCACCTCACCCACTACAAAATAACAAACTATAAATTTTGAAAATCAAAGTAGCATTTAATAGAGTTGAAAACAAAGTAAAACCATTGAATTGATCAATAAAGCTAGGAACTTTAAAAAAGTCAGCAAGATAAAGTTAGTTAATGTGATTATAAAAAAGAGAGGAAAACCAAATTGTCTTAAAAATGAGAAAGAAGAATTTATAATTGAAGAAGAAATGAAAAAATTTCCAGAAA
>NW_027555373.1:0-3220 GCF_003287225.1 Phascolarctos cinereus
ACTGGCAGTACTTGATCTTTATGTAGTAGAAGTCACTTGCAAATCTGTCTGGTCCCGATTCTTTTTCCTTAAGCTCATTTATGGTCCATTCAATTTTTTCAAAAATGAAACATTTTGTTTCCTCTTATGGTAATCTAGGCAGTTTATATTTTTATAATTATTCTATTTCACATAAGTCTTAAATTTATTGGCACATAATTGGGCAAAAAAAGTCCTTATCATTGCTTTCAGTTTATCTTCTTTGGTGATATATTCACCCTTTTAGTTTCAATTTAGTTTTCTTCTCTCCTTTTGTTAACCAATGGTTTATCTGCTTTGTTTTATGTAGTAATTCGATGATTTTCTTACATTCAATTTTATTCATATACTGTTTAAGTTTTAGGTTTCCAATTTGGTGTTTAATTGGGATTTTTAATTTTCTCTTTTCCTAGTCTCTTTTCAATTGCATCCACTATTTATTGGTCTGCTCTTTCTCTCTTTTATTGATGTAATCCTTCAGAAATGTGAATTACCCTCACATTCCTGTTCTTGCTGCATTCCATAGGTTTTGATATATTGTTTTGTTATTTTCAATCTTGTTAATAAAATTACTTATCATTTCTGTGACTTGTTCCTTAACCCACTCTTTCTTTATTAGGATGTTTAATTAACTTTCAAAAACAATATTTTATTTCTTCCCCCAATTACAAGGTGTTTATTTTGTGTGTGTGTGAGCCAACTTGGGTTAAGAGACTTACCCAGAGTCACACAGCTAGGAAGTATTATGTGCCTAAAGCCAGATTTGAACTCAGGTACTGTGTCACCTAGCTGCCCCCTCCTCCCATTGCATGTTAAAATCAAATTTTAACTTTTTTTTTTACAGGTTTAAGTTCCAAATTTTATATTTCCCTCTTTTTTCTACCTCCTCCCTGAGATTGTAAGCGGTCTAATATAGGGTATAATGTGCAACTATGTAAAACATGTCCATACTAGCCATTTTGTACAAGAAGCCTCAAAGAAAAAAAGAAAGGAGGAAAAGAAAGAGGGAAGGAAGGAAGGAAGGAAGGAAGGAAGGAAGGAAGGAAGAAAGAAAGAAAGAAAGAAAGAAAGAAAGAAAAAGAAAGAAAGAAAGAAAGAGAGGGAAGGAAGGAAGGAAGATAGAAAGAAAGCTGGTGTGCCTTAGTTTACATTACGAGAGCAATTTTTTTATTCTCTGGAGGTATATAGTATGCTCCATCATGAGTGTTTTAGAATGTCTTGGATCATTGTATTGCTGAAAATAGCAGTTCTTCCACTTCTGTGAGCCAAGATGGCAGAGTAAGAAGTAAGATACTCTTACCAAGTCACTCTTACTGTTTCTTATTAACCTCTGAAAGGCCAGAAAATATTGCCCCAGGAAAAATCCTGGAACCAGAAGTAAGACACAGCAGTCTGGTAGCCCAGGTCACTTAAGAGATTAACTGGAAAGGCTCCTTCTGCCCTAGGGGAAGAAGAGCAGTACTGAATGAGAAGCATCCTAGCAAGCTAGTGAAAAGCCCACTTCAGTATACCAGGGGGAGATACTGAACCCCAGGTGCTGGAGCAGTGAAATAACCTCGAGGTGCCTCAGTAAAGGCAGAGTAACCAGTGGAAACCAGCTCAAAATACTACCATGTGCCTTGAAATTTTATTTCAACAAAATCTCCCAGTGCCTCAGCAAAACTGAGAAGCACTCCAATAGGCCGCAGGTGAGGAAACATCCTTCAGCACCAATCTGAAAGAAGCTGAAGAAAGCAAAAGGAAGGAAAGGCCCGGGTGAGCAGGCAACCTCCAGGGACCACACTCCCCAATCCTACACCTAGAGTTCCAGTGTTGCTCATTCCAGCCCAACACCAGCTAAGCTGCCAGAACCCTACAGTCTCCAACTGCCAGCATGGGAAGGAAGCCCCAGCACAAAGTCAGTGACCAGGCCCTGGGATTCCAACACAAGAAGCTTGTGTCAATGCCTCCTCCCCCACCAGGAGAGCTCAGTCTCCTTAAAGGCCAAGAAATAAGCAAACAGCATGAGCAAAAAGAAATGTCTTATAGATTCTTATTATGAGAACAGCGAAGATCAAGGCAGAAATCCTGAAGAGAACAACATTGTCAACAAGCCCACATCTGGAACCTCAAAAGGGAATATGAAATAGTCTGAAGCATTTCTAAAAAGCCTTTTTGGAGGAGCTCAAGATGGATTTTAAAAGTCAAATAAGAGAGAGTAGAAGAAAAATTGGGAAAAAAAATGAGAGATGTGCAAGAGAGAGTCAATAGCTTGGAGAAGGAAGGACAAAAATTAACTAGAAAAAAATTCTAAAAAAATACAATTGGCCAACTGGGAAAAAAATGTACACTGAAGAAAAAAATCCCTAAAAGTGCAATTGGATAAATGGAGAGGAGGTACAAAATCTAATAAAAGAAAGCAATTTGTTAAAAATTAGAATCGTGCAAATGGAAGCTAATGACTCTATGAGAGAGCAAGATCAGTCAAAAAGAAAGAAAAGAATGAAAAAATAGAAGAAAATGTAAAATATCTCGTTGGTAAAACAACTGACCTGGAAAACAGATCCAGGAGAGACAATTTAAAAAGTACTGGTCTACCTGAAAATCATGATGAAAAAAAAGAACCTGGACAGCATCTTTCAGGAAATCATCAAGCAAAACTACCCTGAAGTCTTAGAACCAGAGCGTACAATAATCATAGAAAGAATCTACCAATCACCTCCCAAAAGAGATCCCAAATTGAAACACCAAGGAATATAGTAGCCAAATTCCACAATTACCAGGTCAAAGAGAAAATACTGCAAGCAGTGAGAAAGAAACAATTTAAATATGATGGAACCACAGTGAGGATTACACAGAACCTTACATCTTCTATATTTAAAAGATGGTGGGACATGGAATATGATATTCCATAAGGCAAAGGTGTTTGGATTAAAACCAAGCATTGTTGCTTTCACTACCCACTGAAAATCAGCATGATCTTTCAGGAAAGGAGATGGATATTCGACAAAATAGGGGACTTCCAAAACTTCCTGATAGAAAGACCAGAACTCAATAGAAAATTTGATCTTCAAATGAAAGACTCAAGAGGCGTAAAAAGGTAAACAGGATAGAAAAAGACAACAACATATTATTAATAAGGGCAGACTGTTTACATCCCATCAAGGGAAGATGACACTTGCAACTCTTCAGACCTGTATTGTTATTCCACCATGTTAAAAGA
>NW_027555374.1:0-3195 GCF_003287225.1 Phascolarctos cinereus
AAATGTGCAATAAAAAAGTGATCCCAATTGCCCAATCAAGACTAATGTAGTTAAAATTAGAAGAGAAAAAGGAAAAGGAGGTGAGGAGGTGGAATTTTTTAGTAAGTTTCTGTTAAAGGGCTAATTTCAAAAATGAATGAGGAACTGATTCATAGATTTGAATAGTCAATTCTCAAAGGAAAAAATCCAAAGAATAGGAATAGTCCTATGATAAAAATGCTGTTTTCCACTCCACAATAAAGCAAATTGTTTCTCTTTGGCTCTGTTTTTTCTAAATAGATATTCTTCACTTCCAAAATGATATAATATGTACATACAATACAGTTTGAAATTTTTAAAGTATTATGTAATGGAAGATATTATTATCATTAAGATGTATTCCTCGGAGGAGGAAGAAGGGTTTGTCTATAAACTTTTATGTTATCTTTTTGACCAGAAGTCCAGCAATTATTACCTAAACATCATGAAATTATTATGCATAAGCTCAAAATGATTAGCTATGACTAGGCATATGAAAAGTCATAACATAAGAAAATTAGCACCATACAATAAGGGAAGAAGTCAACTGAGAAAAAAAATATATGCTTATATCTGTTATTTCTGATCAGTTTCTAATAGATCAAATGTATAGGGAATTAATTAATACAGATATATAAAACTGATAATCATTCTTCAGTGGTGAAATGGTGAAAGTATACTGAGAGATATAACGAAAATGTTTGTTCCCATAAATTTGGAGCAAACAGCTAGAGAAGTAACTAAGTAAAACAGAATACATTAGGTCTCATGTTTTTCTGACAGAAGTTAGTAAGTAGGACAAGGTTAAGTTTAATACACTTATAAACATTAGCTTCTCTACTTCCAGGAGGAGCTAGCACACCTTTTTCTGAACATGGGATGTATGAAGAAGGAGGAATGACATGTCAAGGAGTAATTGTGTAATAGGCGTACCTGAAAGTTGGGCACTCTGGAGTACTCAGCCAATGAGGAAACAGGAGGACTTTGTGGCCAGGATTAGAGACAAATAGTGAACTCCTGTTTTGGTACGCTCGTCATTGCAACTGTGTAATAAATTGGGCTTTTAACTTCATCCCTCCTGAGTCTGAATGAGTTATTTCTCACATATACTAACCAAATAATGCTGATAAGAGTTGCATGCTATTAACAACTACTATTAGAAGTCCGGATATTACATACTATTGGGAAAAGTTCTATAACTTAACTCATGTTGTAGGATTTTACATTAAGTCATAATTTCGGAACAAAGTATTAAATAGCTAATTAAGATGGGCAAAACACTTTACAAACATTCTCTCATCTGGTCCTCACAACAATCCTTGTAAGGTAGGTTCAATTCAGTTCAACAAACATTTATTAAGCACCTACTAAGTACTAGAGGAGACAGGATGGAACAAGAGCACTTGAACACGTAGAGGGATTGATCTTGGTAAGGAGTAAGGCCACTTCATCTTCTGAGCCGGGGTAAAGGAAAAGAAAGTGCAGAAAGCACCTGAGTGATAGGAGATGGTTTGTTTGTTTATTCATTTGTTTGTTTGTTTGTTTGTTTGTTTAATATTGTTTCATTTTTGAGACCTGGGGTCTCCTTTCCTCCCCTTGATGGAAATGTGGCAGCCATTCTTACCAATGCAAACCCCAGTGATTATCAGCACAGAACTTTTTACTGGTTGTTTCTTAACTCAGAACTCTCATTTCAAGTAATTCACTAGCTTCAGCTTCCCTGATAGTATGGGTTACAGTTTTATTAACCTGCCTTTTTCTTCCTTCCTCATTAAGACCTGAGTTGAAATTAATCTCAGAGATTACTATTTGTGTAACTCTGGACAAGTCCCTTAACTGTGTACCTCAGTTTTCTCATCTAAAAACTAGCGTCTAATTTTCAAGGTTATTTGTGAGGGTCAAATGAAATAATAAATGCATATAGTTTATATACATAGAAACATACAAGTGTCAACAAATATTATTGCACTATGTAAATGTTAGATAAATGTTACTTCTTTTATCTGTCAGTGTTTTTGTTACAAGAAATGACTCCCTGAGAGGAGGAAAAGGACATATATAGAAATGATGATGAAGGGAAAATATCAATAAAAATTATTTTAAAAAAGAAAACAACTCATTGTAAAGAGCAGATTTACACACAAACAGGGAAGTAAAAATGTAAGGCAAATTTTCTTAAGATCTAAGTGTGTTGGCAGAATATCCAAATATGTAACTTGTACAGGTGTTTTGAAGGTTAAAGACCAACATACTACTAATAATACTAACAACAATAGCCAACCTTTATAAAGAATCTTCTATTGCCAAAGATAACAAAATCTATTTTGTACCATGTACTTGGAATCCCTAGATGGTTATGTTCAGCAAATAGTCCATGATATCCAACTATGGCTTATAGGAGAGGTTTAAAAAAAATGTTTTCAATGAATTATTACCCACTTGAATAAAATTAATGGCCACAGAAGTTCTATGTAAATCTGAAGCAGTCAACATCCATTTACACAATATTATGAATGCTTCCAGGTAAACTTCAAAGTCATTAGATTAGTCTATGCAGACTTGAAGAATTTATGTGGTTTTTTTTGTTTGTTTGTTGGTTTTGTTTTTGTTTGTTAGCAATTGGGGTTAACTGACTTGCCCAGGGTCACACAGCTAGTAAGTATCAAGTGTTTGGTCTGAGGCCGGATTTGAACTCAGGTCCTCCTGACTTAAGGCTGGTGCTCTATCCAATGCATCACCTAGCTGCCCCCAGAATTTATGATTAACAGGAATTCAAGAAGAATCAACTCTAACATTTAGTAATTATTACCTCTCTTAATTTTTTTCTTTCTTGCTCTTTCAGCAAGGCGTTTTCTCCTTCCTCTTCTTCTTTAAGTGCTTTCTGTGTTTCTCTTAGTAATTTATAATCTTCAAGGATACTTCTAATTTTCTTTCTACCTTTTCCTGATGACTTTGACTCATCATCTTCAGAACTGCTCTATAATAATTTGAAGTAATCATTAAATACAGGGAAAAAACACCCAGAATCCAATACAAACTAACAAAAATGAAATCATTATTCGACGCATATAGATTAAGGGTAAGACTTAAGAAGAATACTTTAAATGCACTAAAGTACATGGTAAGAACAACTATACTATTTTGAGCATCTGCTATGTTTTTAAAAGTATCAAAAAA
>NW_027555375.1:0-3082 GCF_003287225.1 Phascolarctos cinereus
TTTGGAACTATGCCCAAAGGGCTATCCAAATGCACATACCCTTTGACCCAGCAATAGCACTTCTAGGACTACATCCCAAAGAGATCATACAAATGGGAAAAGTACCCCCATGTACAAAAATATTTGTAGCAGCCCTTTTTGTGGTGGCAAAGAATTGGAAATTGAGAGGATGCCCACCAACTGGGAAATGGCTGAACAAGTTATTGTGTATGAATGCAATGGAATAGTATTGTGCTACAAAAAATGATGAACAGGCAGACTTCAGAAAAACTTGGAAAGACTTGTATGGTCTGATACTAAGTGAAGTGAGCAGAATCAAGAGAACATTGTACAGAATAACAGCCACATTGTGCGATGACTGATATAGACAAACTTAATCCTTCCCAGCAATACAAGGATGTAAGACATCTCCAAAGGCCTTGTGATTGAAAAATGCTATTCACATCCAAAGAAGGAACTGTGGAGTTTGAATGCAGATCAAAGCACACTATTTGCTTTTTTACTTTCTTCTTTTAAGTTTTGTTTCCTTTTCCTGGTAGTTCCTCCTATTACTTCTAATTCTTACTTAAAACATCACTAATGTGAACATAAGTTTAATAGGAATACATATGAATAGCCTGTATCAGACTGTATGCCATCTTAGAGAGGGTGGTGTGAAGGAAAGGGGAGGAAAATTTTAAAGTCAAAAGCAAATGGAAGTGATTGTTGATAAAATAAATTATTTTTTTAAAATTTTATTAATTTATTTTGATTTATCAACAATCACTTCCATATGCTTTTGAGTTGAAAATTTTTCTCCCCCTTCCTCCCACCACCCTCCCCAAGACGGTGCACAATCTGATATAGGCTTTACATTTACATTCCTATTAAACACAAAAATAAATTAATTTTTAAAAAACATATAGTTTCCCTGCTTATCTCTTTGAATTAAGTCTGTTTCACTTTTTGCTTTGTGTGGGATCATGATGGCTACTCTTGCCTTTTATACTTCAGCAAAGCCCAAGTGTGTGTGTATGTGTTCACACTGCTGTTTTCAGAACCAGTTCTGGTGGTTTGAAAGTTTTTTGGTGGTTTGAAAATTATGTGATTTGGGGAGAGGTTTGGTCTCTATTTTCTTGGTCTGTGCTCTGGTCCTAACCCAGGAAGAACCCTGTCCCTGATCCCTTTAGACCAGAAATTTCCCTGCCCCTCAGGGCCCTGGCTCCATTATTATTGGAAGTGATACTGCTCCTCCAGGTCCCTAATCTGACTTGCCAGAAAGTGCTCCTCTCTGCCCTTGAACTGTGACTCAGAAGTTACCAGGTAAATAAATAATGATTTCACAGCAATGGTTGAGAGGTTCCCCTAAGTCAGGTCAATTAATTCCTCAGTAATTAGTGACAAAGAAATGATTTCTAGGGCTAACTTTTGTAACAGAAAGGAGAAATAAGTTAATTACAACAGTCTTAGGAAACGTGCTTTGAACATAATTCAGCTGGATAAGGAACGTCATCTGAGTGGTTTGCTTCCCCCAGGCTTTCTTAACCCAAATTCATAGTGTTAGCCACATTTAGCTGTGAAAGTGAGATTAACCCAGAAGGTCTTACCCCATACCTGAAGCACTTTGTAATCAGAAAGCTTTCTTTCAAGGGGTTTGAACTTAGTTTGAACTGAGACTGGGAAAGAGGAACTTGTGGTTTGTAGTTAGCAGTCATCCCTCATCCCCCAGCCTCCATTTTTCAGAAAGGGAAAACCAACTTTATAAGATTACACTACCCAACTTGTACATAACGTCTAGCTAAAAAACATAAGCGATCTTATTCACTAAGTCTAAAGAACTTAACCTTTTGCTATTACAGGTGGAGTTGTGAACTGATTCAGCCATTCTGTAGAACAATTGTGGAACTGTGGCCAAATGTTTATAAAACCCTGCATACCCTTTGACCTAGCAATATCACTACTAGGTTTCTATCCAAGCAGAAATAAAAAAAAAGGAAAAGGACCTATATGTACAAAACATTTAGAGCTGCTCTTTTCCGGTGGCAAAGAATTGGAAATTGAGGGAATTTCCATCAATTGGGAAAAGGCTGAACAAATTGTGGTATGTGTTTTGATATACTACTATTGTGGTATCAGAAATGATGAGCAGGGTGCTCTCAGAAAAACCTGGAAAGACTTGTATGGTCTAATGCAAAGTGAAATGTACTGTGTAGAAAGTAAGATGATCAACTGTGAATGACTTAGCTATTCTCAGCAATACAATGATCCAAGACAACTCTGAAGGATTTATGATGAAAAACGTTATGCATCCCAAGAGAAAGAACTGATGGTGTATGAATACAGATTGAAGGATACTTTTTATACTTTATTTTTCTTATAGTTTTTTTGGTCTGTTTTCTTTCACAAAATGACTAATATGGACATGTTTTTCATGCATGTCTAACCATATCGAATTGCTTGCCTTCTCAGTGGGGACATGTCGGGGATGAAGGAAGGGAGAGAATTTGGAAATCAAAGTTTTAAAAGTGAATGTTTAAAATTCTTTTTATATGTAACTGGGCAAAAACAAAATAGTAAATTTATTTTGGTGAGGCAATCAGGGTTAAGTGACTTGCCCAGGGTCACACAGCTTACATCATGTGTCTAAAGTCAAATTTGAACTCAGGTCCTCCTGACTCCAAGGCTGGAGCTCTATCCACTGAGTCACCTAGCTGCCCCTGAATAAATTTTTTAAAATAAAATAACTAGAACTTAAACCTTTTCTCAATCCCCTTGCCAGAAAGAGGAACTTTTACTATAATGTGATGGTTATTTTATTCCTCCAGTGATATAAGTCTTACTCTTAATCATCTGCTACTAAATGATAAAATCTTATCTAACTCTAATTTCACTAAATTCACTAAATCTGTAGGTAACATATACTTAAGAGAATATCTTTATTTTTTTGGCTTAGCTATGAGGTCTAGGTTTTCCTAAGGAAGGGAGCTGAATCCTACAATCAAACTAAAAATAGATCAAAGTCGTCAGTACTAACTGATTTTAAGGTATTTCTTTTCATTCCACCACCCAGTTTCCAATCCTCCACATGAGTCCAGGTTAGCCT
>NW_027555376.1:0-3057 GCF_003287225.1 Phascolarctos cinereus
AAAAGAGTCAGACTATATTATCTTACTTCGGTGAAAAAGAAGATCAAAATATGCGACCAGGAGAAGACAACAAAGTCAAAGCTCCCACATCCAAAGCCTCCAAGAAAAATATGAATCAGTCCCAGGCCTTGGAAGAGCTCAGAAGGGATTTTGAGAAGCAAGTAAGGGAAGTAGAGGAAAAACTGGGAAGAGAAATGAGACTGATGCAAGCAAATCATGAAAAACAAGTCAACAGCTTGCTAAAGGAGACCCAAAAAAATACTGAAGAAAACACCACCTTAAAAAATAGCCTAACCCATAGAGAAATGCAAATCAAAACAACTCTGAGGTACCACATCACACCTGTCAGATTGGCCAACATGAGAAAACAGGAAAATGATAAACGTTGGAGAAGAGGTGGGGAAATTGGAACGCTAGTACATTGCTGGTGGAGTTGTGAAATGATCCAACCATTTCAGAGAACAATTTGGAACTATGCCCAAAGGGCTACAAAAGTGTGCATCCCCTTTGACCCAGCAATAGCACTTCTAGGGCTCTATCCCAAAGAGATCAAACAAATGGGAAAAGGACCCACATGTACAAAAATATTCATAGCAGCTCTTTTTGTGGTGGCAAAGAATTGGAAATTGAGAGGATGCCCATCCATCGGGGAATGGCTGAGCAAGTTGTGGTGTATGAATGTAACGGAATACTTTTGTGCTGTGAGAAATGATGAACAGGCTGACTTCAGAAAAACCTGGAAAGACTTATATGGTCTGATGCTGAGTGAAGTGAGCAGAACCAAGAGGCCTCTGTACACAAAAACAGCCACGTTATGCAATGACTAATATTGTTAAACTGAACCCTTCTCAGCATTACAAGGATCTCAGATATCTCCAGAGGCCTCAGGATGGAAAATGCTGTCCACATCCAAAGAAAGAACTATGGAAGTCGAATCGTGATCACTTATTTTTACCTTCTGTTGAGTTTTGTTTCATCTTTTTGATTTTTCCTCCTATTGGTTTTAATTTTTACTGACAACTTCACCAATGTGAAAAATGTTTAATGGGTATGTAAATGTAAAGCCTATATAAGATTGTGTGCCATCTTGGGGAGGGTTGGGGGGAAGAAGGGGGAGAAAAATTTTCAACTCAAAAGCATATGGAAAGTGATTGTTGATAAATCAAAATAAATTGATAAAATTTAAAAAACAATAGCCTAACCCAAATGGCAAAAGAGGTCCAAAAAGCCAATGAGGAGAAGAATGCCCTAAAAAGCAAATTTGGCCAAATGGAAAAGGAAGTCCAAAAGCTCACTGAAGAAAATACTTCCTTGAAAATTAGAATACAGCAATTGGAAGATAGTGATTTTATGAGAAATCATGACACAGTAGAACAAATCCAAAAGAATGAAAAATTAGAAAACAATGTGAAATATCTCACTGAATAAAGCACGGGGAACCAAACACAGAGGACCCCTTGACAAGGTCGGGATGCACTGCAAATACCCTCTTCCTGGAAGCTCTGCACTTCTTAATGCAGCACGAGATCGAATGCCCTTTTTTGGGGCCCATCTGACTCTGCTGATCAGTACTGAGCTTGCAGTCCACCAATACTTTTTCAGAACTGGCTATTCTCACTACCACTACCCTCTACCCCTCTGACTGGAAGGCGGAGGGAGCCTAGATCTCCAAAACCTCCATGGAGGGAGAGGGCTCAGCACAGACATCTCTTCATTTCCCACTTGGCTGCACTACTTTAGGACTTCTCTACACTGCCAAGGGCATGGGACATCTTTCCACTCCTGCTTTTCAGCTTCCTTTTGTGTCAGGTCTTCCCTCATTAGATTAGAAGCTTCTTGAGGGAAAGGGCTATCTTTCTTTTTACGTATTTGTATCTTCAGCATGGTGCCTGGTACCTAATAGTTCTGAAAGTAATGTCTAATCCTTATTCCCGGATCTTCACAACAAGAGTAGGAGAAACTAATACAAAAAAAAAAATCTGGTAAAGCCTAACTAAAGTATATCCATAGCATTCTCCTCAATTACTAGTTAAGTAATCCCATCAAAAACGGAAATGAGGTTGCTACATTCCAGGCACAAGAACATCTGCGAACAGGCTTCAATCCTTATTAAGTTACAGCAGACGACAAATGAGAACGTGAGAGATTTTTGAAAAGAAGATTAGAGCAGCTCAGAGGGGACCGTGACTAACGATAGGTGCTACAGGCTAGAAATGAGCCGATGGAACCAATAAGTGTTCTCTAGAGCCATCTGGCAAAAGGACAAATGGCCCAATGTTTAAACATGAAAGTGAATTGTAAAAAAATTAAATAATGGTTAACACACTTTTAAATTTAATAAGGCAGTAGACCTAGAGGAGGTATCGTATAACACATAGATAGCTGGCCTTGGGGCATGAAAATCTGAGTTCAAGCCCTGCCTTTGACACACACTGGCTGAGTGACCCTGCTCACATCCCTTTACCTCCCAGTGCTTCAAGTAGCTCTTAAAAACTATTAGCTGCACAGCAAATGTTGACCTGCACCTATGAAATCACAGATCCAATTTAAACAGAATAAAGTGAAGACCTGGTAGTGTGCTACTCTACCCCAACAAGGTAAGAGAGAAATCCAGTTAAGGATAGAAAAGCCTGACCCCAATAATTACACATTGCTGCAAAAGGCAGGAAAACACTAGCTTCCATGCTTCATGGAGGATGCAGACTTTTTACTTTTAAACCTGTCCCATTCCCTGCCCTGTGAGCCCTAAGAATCTCTCCTGTGTTTCTCTCATTAAAGCAAGTACTTTGGATTCCCCACATATAGTCTCCAAGGTTGGCACCAATGACCATCAGAAAATCAGCCCTCTCCTAAAGGGAAAAGATATGGAATTCACTCTGAAATATGAGTCTTGAGGCTGAAACAATCCCAATGTGATGCTTGGAGAAGAATTACATGTGATCCTTTGGACGTAGGAAACATAGCCAAGAAGCAAGTAACGGAAGCCTTAGTGAATCCAGGGTGAATATGGTTCCACATGTAATACTTCCTAATCTGCTCATGATCAGAAGAGGCTAA
>NW_027555377.1:0-49648 GCF_003287225.1 Phascolarctos cinereus
AAAAAAAATATATATATATATATATATATATATATATATATATATATATAAGTCAACCTAAAATGTTCTAGTGCCACTGTTTAATCTAGGATTGTACTAGAAGAAAGATTATCAAGTATTATTCCAAGTTACCACAAGAGATAATATACAGATTTTATTCCCTACCCCTTGAAAAAGAATTGGATTAGGATTTGTGAAAATTGAGGTTTAAGTCCTGGTACTGTTACCAACTTTCTCTGTGACTTTGAATGTTTGCTTAGAGAAGAGATAATTTAGGAGAGATTTATTTTAACTAATTCAAATATAGAAAGGGTTGCCATCAGAAAGTGATGTTCTACTTAGCACCAAAGGGAAGAATTAGGAAGCTTCAAAGAGGTGTATTTTGACTCAATAAAAAAGAAACTGTCTAACAATTAGAACTTTTAAAGAAGAATGGCTACCTTAGTAGTAGTGAAAGTCACTGGAAATATTCAGGCAAGGTATAGAGGAGCCCTTGACCAGCATATTGTTGAAGGATTCATGCTTGAGAAAGGAGTTAGACTTAATCTCCTGTGAGGTTCTTACTAACTCAATGTTTTTGGATGGTTCTTCATTTAGAGACAGCATAATATAGTGGAAAAAAATACTACCCAGTCTTAGTTTTAGGAGGCCTAGTTTAGAACCCCAGTATTGCTGTTGTGCGAATGTTTCTTTGTCCACAAAGCAGTGAACTCTAAAATTTCCAAAACTCTATTCTTCAGTGACATTTGTTTAGGGACATAGATGAAACATTTTTCTCTTTTTAATTTCTTTCCTTCTGTCTGTTTGTGTATCTCTCTCTCTCTCTCTCTCTCTCTCTCTCTCTCTCTCTCTCTCTCTCTCTCTCTCTCTCTCCCTCTCCCTCACTCCCTCCCTTTGTGTGTGTGTGTTTGTGTGTGTCTGTCTCTCTTTATCTTTCTTTCTGTCAGACTGATATTGTAATGCAGAACATTATTTTACCATTTAGGTAGTAGGGCCCTTTAGGCAATGGAAAGCAGAAGTTGCTGTTTAATCTTGCCCCAGACCTCTTTGCTCCTAAATCTAAACAATAGTGAAATGTACTGCATGGCTTAAGCACAGCCCATACCTCCAAAGCAAATGGATAAGAAAACTTGCAATACAATGGCTTTAGATAATTATGTTTATACCAGAAACCAGGACACCTGGTCTGGTTTGTGTGATCCCTGACCTGTAATGATGGGGTGCTCGGGTGCTTGTGCTTATACTTTTGCCCCAAAATGCCTCCCTAGTCTCAGAAACACTATCTCTAACAACCACTCCCCAGCCCAAGGACGCTGTGCCTAGCAGTATTCATGCATGGGCCTCAGCAAGATCCTTATCTGGCTGCTCAGGTCCTAGCCCTCAGATCATATCTCTGGAAAACTCCAAATTCCTTAGCAAGACCCTTATCTGGCTGCTCAGGAAAGTTTGCAGAGCATTATCATATCTACACAGAGGGAGAAGGGTGTCCTTGACCAGCCAGACTTCAAAGATCCATCCCCCTCCCTGTCCTGTATACTCCCTATATAAACCCTAGCTCAACCCCTGATGGGGGCTGCTTGATTTGGATGTGAATATCCCTGGCAGCCGCGCGCTAATAGCTAATAAAGTCCACAATTTAAAATTAGCTCGGGTCGTCAACTCGCTCATTTCTCGGTATAACATTTTGGAGGCCCCAGCGAGATAGCAGCGTACCGTGTCGCTGCAGAGACCCACCTGGAGAGGACATCGGCCTCGGGAGGGGGAATTGTTCTGTTCTGACTTCTAGGGGAGCCGGCCCCTGATGATGTTCCAGGGCCCCAGGACTCAGGACTAGGAGAAGCCTCCCTCCCCGACTCCGACTGTACCTCATTTCGGCCATCGTGGACCTGGTAACCCTCTGGAGGTAAATGTTTGCAAACCTGTTTTCTGGTGGGGAACGAGTGCCAGACGTGGCAGAGCACCTAATTAGTGCCTCAATCCCCCAGGCACCCCGAGACGTCGGGACTATGCCTGTATCTGGTTCCTGGTACCCGGTTTCTGGTTCCTGGTTTCTGTCTTAGTTCTGTTGGGCCCGTGTCTCGTTCCTGGTTTCTGTCTCAGTGTTGGTCTATTAGTTTATATGTGTAGAGATTGTGTTTTTAAGAGATTCTGTTTTGCAATCATCTGCCTGAAGCCACCTCTGTTTCATACTGAAAGACAGGTGTCAGAGTGGATTGCAGACAGTTTTCTCCAGGGCAGTTCCTTTGACTTCCATTGGGAGGATGTGTTAGTGTTCAGGCTCTTATTGTTTGTCTGTGTCTGTGTTCTGCAATAATGGGGGGATACGGCCAGTACATCATTTCCCTCCCTTTTGGGTTGTTTGCAGCCAGACAGCCAAAGGCTGCAGCAGGACTCTGAAAAGTTGCCTTCATTCTCCCCCTCTCCTCCCCAGGTAACAGCAGCTTCAAAGCAGTGCGTGGATGGGAGAGGGAAAGAGAGAAGAATACTTTATTATTTAGGTTATATGGTTGGTAGAGGGCAAGTTGGGAAGGATTTTTGAAGTGTCAGGTCAGAATTAGAAAGGAATGAGATATGTACAGGTTTTAAGGGGATTTTAAATCATTAGAAAGAAAGGCAAGGAAGTTTAAGCATGTAGGAGAGAGGAGTGTGTGTAGAAAATTTGAAGGGAATATGATTTAGTTGCATGGTGTGACTGGAGGTTTTGAAAGTGAGAAGGTTTTGGGACTTTTGCATGAGTAATAGTTTCTCTCTCTCTGCATTCTAACTCTGGCCAAGTTTGAGTGTGGAGACAAAGAGAAAAGTTCTTGTGTACCAGAACATAGACAAATGGTTTATATGCTGAGGACTATGGCTTGCTGGGTTTAGTTGATATTTTCCCACGAGCCCCAGCTCATCCAAATTGGTAAATATGTGAGGTTTTCAATTTCAGCATTTGTTACACTGTTTTGCACTTAGGTACATTGAAGGAAACTCAGACGAGTGGATTGTTTTGAGTGCACAGTGAGGGCAGTTTGAGGAGAGATGGAGGGAATTATGTCCACCCACCTTTCAGGCTAGATCCCCGGGTGGGTTCTTTTAAAGACTGGTCATTATGGGAAAGAAAAAGCAATCAGAATACTGGTCCAGTACATTTCTAAGCTTAACAAGGGTATTGCATTTGGGAATATATTTTGTCTCCTCCAAAAACTAAATAAATAAATAGGGGAGAATGAATGGGTTAGAATAAACTTCCAAATTTTATGTGCTTTTAAGAGGAAGTTTCACCTATAATTCTTATCAAATCTGTGTAAACGTTTTCTGTGTTGTGAAATTCCTGAGTAAATGAGAATTCTTGAGATAAAAATTGAGTAAATTTTTAAAAGTTTGATAATATTTGTTATTGTGGTAATGTTCTTCACGCATTATAAAAACTGAATTTTTTTCTGTTTTTGACTAAGGAAATTTGATGTCTAGGAATTCTGTAACAACTAGGAATTTAGTTTGTTATGGTACTTTGGGAAGTTATTTATGTTACTTGAGGACATTTTACATCAACTTAGTTTTAATAAATTCCATTTTTAAAGGTTTATTTTTACTTTAAGGTAGAAAGGAAAGATATCTATCACCTTAAAAATTTCTAACAAATGTTCTTCATGAAAGTTTAGTGATTATTCCTTCTAACATCAGGATAAACTGTAAGCTTTTTTAGAAAGGGAAATACTTTTTACAAAGTAATGTTTTGCAAAATCTTTTTGTATGATTTTTAGAAGGCCTACTAAATTTCCATTTGCAAGCTAATTTGTTGCAATAATTTAATACTGATAACAATTATGTCTTAATCCACTGTGAATTTTCTAGTTTCATTCCTATGTAAATTGTGTCCTTGAATTGGCCTTAAATGGGTGCTTTCAGAGAAACAGAGTCAATGGTTCCTGCTTCAGGTACATAAGAAAGGGCACTGGTCTCAAGAATGTAGGTTTGAAAGTTCAATGCCCCACTCTAAGTTTTTAAGGGGTGGACGTAGAAGTGAAAAAGATAGGACAGCTAAAACATTTAGCAGATTCTGGAAGTTTTTGAGATTGATCATTAAGGAGTTTTTAAACACCTCTTACAATCTTGTCACTCCTTTCCCCCACTTCCTCCCCTTGAGTCAAGAGGGTATCTCTGTGTGGGGATCCCAAACAGTGCTGGGTTTCTCTATTAACCCCTTTCAGCCCAGATCAGATTAGGAAGAGAGTGTTTTACCCCTCTCCCCTGCCCGCAAAATTCACCTTCCCCCACCTGGCTATAGGAAGGAAGGGGAGGGGTAGCAGCTACAGCCTGGAAGTATCTTCCAGCACACAGCCATGGGGAGTAAAAGGGGATGGGTCAAGGTAAAGAAGCCAGTCTATAGGGATGAGAGTGGCCCCAGGAGACTGTTGGACCTGGTGAAAGGGTCTAGAAAGAAGAAAGATTTTTTTATTGGGTCAATTGTATTAGTTATGTTGCTGGAAGGGCAATTTCTTTTATAATCTGGAATGTTAAATTAATTGTGTCTTCAAAAAAAAAAGGAGTCAATTTGGCTGTTGGGGCATTTTATATGATCCTGTTTTGTAACATTTCCTTTTAAATATTGTAATTCAAGGAAGTATAAAATTTTCAAATTTTGTCTCTATTGAAAGGGAATTTTCAGTTGAAATTGTTGTTTTTTATAATTTATGAAATTTGTGAGATTGTTAACTAAGTTATTTGGGGTTATTGTTTTAATATCAAAACCTAAGATTGTTAATTGATTACTTGTGTGTGAAAAGGAGGGGCACATGGCAATTCCCCTTATTTTGTAAACTTACCAGGATCCCTGGAAACTATGGGGGGGGGCAAGGTCATCTGCCCTAAAAAAAAAAAAGTGCAGCTTCCATATGTTTGTTTGACATGTGGCATGGGAAGGGAATTTTCTTAATTGAATGGGTTGTAAATTCAATAGAGCCGGAGGGTGTCAAAGTGTCAGTTGAAATTATAGACCAAGATATCTGTGTTTCTTTTACCATTAACATGACATAGCATAGTCTATGTCCATAAGATACCAAGATAAGAAAAGTCCCATTGTTCTGGAGAGTGTTTGGTCCCAGACATCTTGGGCTCAGTGATAACACACAGAAAGAATGTTGGTCAGTTCTATCTGGTCCTGGAAAGGGGTGTTTTTGGTTCACTTGAAAAAAAAAAAAGAATTAGCTCAGGTTTTTGGCCCTTATTGGGGTTCAATTGATTATACTTACCTCAAGATGTTCCCATTGTTTAAAGGAATTATGAGAGCAGTAGTATTTTTCTGTGATCAGTCTCTTACTATTACCAATGTGAGATT
Organism: Phascolarctos cinereus; assembly: GCF_003287225.1. Taxonomy (NCBI): domain Eukaryota; kingdom Metazoa; phylum Chordata; class Mammalia; order Diprotodontia; family Phascolarctidae; genus Phascolarctos; species Phascolarctos cinereus. The sequence goes on from NW_027555377.1 coordinate 5,321, forward strand.
AAATTCTTATTATCCAGGATTTGTGATTTTATGGGACAGACATTTACTATTGTTTTGAGCTTTGATTACCAGGGTACTTGTCTGAGTTGTCATAAAGCCAATAGTAGAATGGCATGTGCTGCAGGCTGATAACTGATAAAGGTGGAAGTCTGTGCCTGGGAAGACTTTTGAGGACAACCTTGGACACAGCCTAGATAGGATCTTCCTGACTCTATTTCCCAATTGTGCTATTTCCTTTTTGACAAGGGAAAACCCCACCTGATTAATCCCAGGCCCTGCTTTTAACATCCAGTGACTACGATTACCTATCAGATATGACTCATGCCTGGAATCAAATGGAGCTAAGGAAGTTCTTTCCTTCTGATATGATATATGACCCTGTCCCTCTGGAACATCCCTGTGTTACCGTAATAGGATGCAAGTACATTCATGGCCACATAATAATAATATAGGGATAACATCCCCCTAAGGAGGAAATGTTTACACACAATAATAGGACAAAGGTGTAATGTGATAGATGTCTAATTAAATAGGATAGCAAATTTTGAGAAAAGCAATAGGATTAGACTGATATGATTGGCTTCCAAGATGTATCTATCATAGCAATCCAAGCTTTAAGCATGTTTAGGTAGGAAGATCACAGTTTTGGATTTTTACACTAAGCCAGAGAAGCAGAGCTCCCTTTTTGAACTGCCTATGAATTAAACCGATTGTACATGAGCAAGGAACTTAATGTTAGTTAATATAGGTAATACTGATTGTATTGATTTGTATGATTCCTGTCTAAGGTTTTCTTTGTTACCCTGATTACATGTAAATCTCTCTTTTCCAAACTAGTCTATTGTGAGCTCTCTGATTGGTTCAATCTGTACCTGACTTAATGTAATTATGCAATTTTGCGAATTATGAGTAAACTTTGTTGTATTGTTTGTTTGAACCTAGTCCTGTGTGACTGGGAAAACTGAACTATCTCTATGTGCCTTTAACTAAAGACTTATGAGGGATTCTGGAATACTTAGGAATTCAGTTTCCTTAATACTACTCTGGAATTTGTGTTATTTAAGAACTTTTGTACCAATTTAGTGAGGTTTTATGAACAAGAGTAGAAATGCATGCAAGCATTTTAGGGCTCATTTTGGAAATGTTACTTAGGCAATGTGACATCTTAGGGTACTATAGAACTGGGACTTGTGTTCTGTGTGTGTTCCTATATGAGTTAAGTTTCTTTACAATTCAGGGGTTTGTGAGAATGTTATTTTGTTATTTGGGTAATATCATACTTGTTTAAAGTTGTGTTACAATTAATAATGTTAAAAGGGAAATGGCTTGTGGTTTATCTTGTCCATGTCATCAGAGAAACATGGCATGACTGAAACATTTAAGATCCTATATGCACTGTGTTAAAATGGATTATTTCATATATCTATGTATGTATTGGGGCCTGTGGATTAATGTAAGGTATGCATATTGTTGTTTGCTCTTGTTTACTATTTAGTGGGGGGTTGGCAGTATGGGTCCAGCTCTTATGGCAGTCCTCTTCCTTGGATGATTCCTTTGCCAAAAACTAAAAGGGGGGAGTAGGAACTCAGGGCGAATGGCACTAATTCTTCCTTAACCAAGTTCCTGCAGGGACTCCAGAAAGAAAACACAGAGGACTCTTCTAAAATCTGTCCAGGACACCTACCAGTCTCTACCTGTCAGCCTGTACCCGCTTTCAGCCCAGGAGACCCAGTCTTGGTCAAGAAGTACACTGCCTCTGGCCTGGAACCTAAGTGGAAAGGTCCCCACACCGTGATCCTGACCACTCCAACAGCCATAAAGGTGGACTCTATCCCTGTCTGGCTTCATCATTCACGAGTAAAGGCAGCCACTTCATCTACCGGTCCTGAGAGATGGGAAGCGAAACCTGGTCCAGATCCCCTCAAGTTGCGTCTGTCCCGAACATCCCCTTCCTAACCCTTTTCCTTGTTTTTTTAATCCCTTGCATTGGACATTCTAATCCCCATGCTCCTTTACAAAAACCTCAGTGGGTCCTCAAATCTAGGGGGGCTAACCCCGAATACACCCTCACTATGCCTGACCGCCTCCCTGGACCCCAAGGCCCTGGTACTATCTTCAGTGTTCCAAAACCACCATGCTCTGGCATCCCTTCCAAACCCTTTCTCTGCCCAGGGTTAAAGGTATGTCAGCCTCCTGAGTACTTTGACCTGACAGCATCTTTTACCCTCATGGCCAACTCTACTCATGTGACTCTTGTTATCCCTAATCAACAGTCCCTCCAGTGGCTCACACCCCAGACCTGGGGTTTGTATGCCTGTAAGGGGGGAGAAGAAGGAATGCTCCTCACTGTGTATAAACAGGTCCCTGAGAGGTCCCCTTTGCCCATCGGTCTCCTAGGAGGACTGGCCCACCCACCTGAAATTCCTCCCAAATCCTCTGACCCCCACTAGGATCCCCTCCGACCGGCTCAGCACCCCTCAGCCACCTAAGATTCTTCCCGATCCTCTGGCTCCTAGTAGGACCCCTCAGGCTGATCCCCCTCACCCCTCAATTATAAGACTGCTCCGAGCCATCCATAGCATTGTCAACTCCACCAGGCCTGACCTAGGACCTAGCTGCTGGCTGTGTATGGATGCACCACCCCCATACAATGTGGGAGTGGCAGTTAATGGTTCTGTTTCCCATAGCCCAGACTCGGAGAATTGTCGGTGGGAACAACCTAAGTTGACCCTGGGGAATGTCCAAGGAAAAGGTACCTGTCTTACCTCATCCACCACATCCCTGAAAACTTCTCCTTACTCTCCTGTCTGTAATAGTACTGTGGTTGTTCCCCAATCCTCCTCCTCTTTTTATTCAGCGCCATCCGGCACTTGGTGGGCCTGTCTGGATGGGATCACACAGTGTGTCTCCGCTGCAGTGTTCCTAAAAGAATCTGAGCCTCTATGTATATTAGTCTCCATTATCCCCAGGGTCTCCCTTCTTCAGGGCCCGGAGGGTTGGGAGTACTTCAGTCATGAGGGCAGTGTGTCCTACTGAAGCAAGCGAGCTGTTCCCCTCCTCATCCCTATCCTCAGTGGGGTTGGGGTTAGTGGGATCACCCTGCTGTGGGTACCGCTGCCCTAGTCCGAGGAGAGGCCAGTTACCAGGAACTTAGTGCTCAGGTCGACGTAGACCTCAGTCATCTGGAGCACTCTATATCCCAACTGGAGAGACAGGTCAACTCCTTGGCGGAGATGGTTCTGCAGAACCGGAGGGGTTTGGACTTATTGTTTCTCAGGCAAGGCGGCCTTTGTGCTGCCCTAGGGGAGGCCTGCTGTTTCTATGCCAATAATTCAGGTGTGGTTCAGGAGAGCCTTTCCCTAGTACGGAAAAATATTGCAGACAGGCAGAGGGAACGGGAAGGGAACGAAAATTGGTACCAGAGCCTGTTTCGGACTTCCCCATGGTTAACCACTCTTATTTCTGCCTTAGCCGGGCCTTTCCTCTTCACCATAGCCCTAATTCTTGGTCCTTGTCTAGTTAATCAGCTCCTTGACTTTGTTAGATCCCGTATTAATTCAGTTAAGTTACTGTTGGTTAGAGATCCCCGCTATCAGCCCCTGGCGTCTGCCTCCTTTACACCCTATGATGAGACAGCCCCCACCACGTCAAGGGTTTGACGTGGTACACAAAAGAAGTGGGGAATGTAATGCAGAACATTATTTTACCATTTAGGTAGTAGGGCCCTTTAGGCAATGGAAAGCAGAAGTTGCTGCTTAATCTTGCCCCAGACCTCTTTCCTCCTAAATCTAAACAATAGTGAAATGTACTCCTCCTGCATGGCTTAAGCACAGCCCATACCTCCAAAGCAAATGGATAAGAAAACTTGCAATACAATGGCTTTAGATAATTATGTTTATACCAGAAACCAGGACACCTGGTCTGGTTTGTGTGATCCCTGACCTGTAATGATGGGGTGCTCGGGTGCTTGTGCTTATACTTTTGCCCCAAAATGCCTCCCTAGTCTCAGAAACACTATCTCTAACAACCACTCCCCAGCCCAAGGACGCTGTGCCTAGCAGTATTCATGCATGGGCCTCAGCAAGATCCTTATCTGGCTGCTCAGGTCCTAGCCCTCAGATCATATCTCTGGAAAACTCCAAATTCCTTAGCAAGACCCTTATCTGGCTGCTCAGGAAAGTTTGCAGAGCATTATCATATCTACACAGAGGGAGAAGGGTGTCCTTGACCAGCCAGACTTCAAAGATCCATCCCCCTCCCTGTCCTGTATACTCCCTATATAAACCCTAGCTCAACCCCTGATGGGGGCTGCTTGATTTGGATGTGAATATCCCTGGCAGCCGCGCGCTAATAGCTAATAAAGTCCACAATTTAAAATTAGCTTGGGTCGTCAACTCGCTCATTTCTCGGTATAACAATATAAGGAACATGTATAAACAAGCTATATTGAGGATAATTTGGAAATAATCAATAGAGGGAAAGTGCTAGAATTAAGGAAATCACAGGAAAATATCTCTGAGGGTGGAATTTTAGATGGGACTTTAAGGAAGCCAAGAAATCCAGGAAATGGCTATGAGGTGGGGGAAGACTCTGGGCATGGGGTACAACTAGTGAAAATGCTTGGAACTTAGAAATGGAGTCTCTTGTTTGAGGAGCCATAAGGAGGCCAATGTCAAAGGAACTCAGATTTTAGGGAGAGCCCTCCTTCCTTTACCAGGCCTCACATACACAAGAGATTTGGCTTAACATCTTTCACTTGTTTTTCTTTCCTTTCCTTTCCTTCTCAAATGTAACTTTTCCTGGTGTAAAGACCAATTGTTAGAAATCATTTCTACATTGTACACGAGCTTGGAAATTCTGAGCATTACAAGCTCTTTCCCAAGGGCTGCTGACTTTTCCCACACAGATGGTTTCCAGGGACCTGGCAAATTTACAAAATAAAGGGAACCAACAGGGGCCCCAGGGAAGCTCTTGATCCAGATACCCTTGTGTGGGACGTGAAGACCCCTACCAATAAATCCTGGAGACTCAGATGTAGCAAAAAGAAAGATTTCTTGATGAGCTTTCTCGAGAAAGGGCACCCCCCATCCGCCTAAAATGGCTCTGGTGGAAGAATGCAAGGGTGTGCTCCCCAAGAAAGATTATATAGACCCCTAACCACAACTCCCCCTTCTTCACCCCCTTCCTCTCAGCTCATTGATGCAAGCCTTGAGGGCACAATCTATTTGAGGAAATCTACCCAGCAACAGAGAACAATAACAGTTTCACAAACTTGCCTGGAGACAAGGAAAGGCAGCAAGTTTTGCAACAGCAAGCAGTTCAGGTTGGGGGTAGGGCAAGTATTTTTATTTACTTAGAAACAGGGTCTGAGCAGGGGAGGGTTTTGAAAGCAATACAAGGACTTATTAACAAGAACTATTGACCCTTTGGGGAGGCTTCACTTCTGAGAGATCATCTCTCACAATTCCCCTCTTATTTCTTACAATTTGAAGCCTCCTCACACCCACTAAATCTTCCTGAGAATACCCAAATACATGTCATTAGGTATTTAACAATTTCCCCCAAATTTACAATTTAAGAGTTTTAGAAATACAATATAATTTCAGATAACATCAACGGCATTTCCATATTAATACAAATACAAATTATCACTCTTATTACTCTTGGTACCCTTAACAATTACATTAAATAATAATTATTTCACTCTGGGATAGTGAGTCCAGCCTTTCTCTGGTTCGAACAGCAGTGTCAGTGGTAAGGAGGATCTGGTATGTGCCTTCCCAGGCGGCAGTCATCTTTTCCTCTCTCCATGTTTGGATCAACACCCAGTCTCCAGGCTGGAACTTATGGACTGGAAACCCTAAAAGGGGTGTTTTAGCAATGATTCCTTTCTTCTGTAGAGAAAACAGCTAACTTGCCAAAGCCTGCACATATTCTCTAGGAATTAATAACAAACTTCAATACACACCTAAACACCTTGGTGACTTTTGGTTCACATCCACCCTCTGAGGTGGTTACCTTGCAAAATCTACCTTAAACTAAAGAGGTTCCTACCTGTAACCTCACAACTAAAGAGATACACAATCTTGTTCCACAAACTTGTTTAGCCTTCTCAAATTGTACATATAAATAAGGTCCTGAGATGACTACAAATTCAGATCAAAACAGCAAGATCTCATATACTCAATATGGTGCTCACATCTTTTATTGACACTTGCTCTGATCCAAGAAATCTACGATAAAAGAAAAATGCAGGGACATATGATATGCCAGATATGACAAGATAGAACATCCTCAGCTCTGTTTGAATTCAGATAAGAGTCACAGTTCTCCAGTCATGCAGTATCAATTCCATATCATAGCCAGACTGAGGAAGAGCAGGTGGGAAACAATCCTTCTCAAAGTAATACCATGGGGAAGCTGAGCCAGGAGCATCCCATCCTAGAGTGAGGCTAAAATTGTCCTCACGGCTTTTTCACAGATGCAGACCTCTACCTGTTAACAGTGCAGGATCACTCCCTCTGAGTAGCTTGTGGCATTTCCCTCAGATACCGATTTAATACAGACAACTATACCCAAATTCAAACTCAGAACAAATTAGGTATAGTCCCAAGAGCCTTTTACCTCAGATAGCGAGTTTCACTAATCACAGCTTAAAGTCAGAATTTTACTCCCATGGAGTTGCAATAATCAAGAAAATTTACCAGGACTAACATCTTTTCTTCTCAAATTTAAACTTGTCCTGGTGTAAAAGCCAATGATTAGAAATCATTTCTATCTATTTTATATATACTTGCAACTTCTCAGCAAGCCAAGTTCATTGCTAGGAACTGCAAGTTCTTTCGTCGGGGCAGATAACTCTGCTTTGTCTGTTCCTTCTTACTTTTCTCTACCCTGGTCACAGATAATTTTTGGGCTATTTCCAGTAACCCATCTAAAAGCCTGTTCTGACAATTCTCCAACTTTTGCAGCTCTTTATAAATATCTGGCCAGGAGTTAGTTACAAAGTATAAACTTTGTGCAGTGGAATCATCAAGTTCCAACCCCCAAAACTTCCTCATGTTCTCCTTCAGCCTGTCTAAAAAGGCAGAGGGAGTTTCCTCTTTTTCCTGTTTGATCCCCCTCAAGTCACGCTCTGGCTTTTAGGGACAGCTTTTCTAATTCCCTGTATTATCATCTCTCGTAATTTCCTCACGTTCTTTCTATGGGCCAGACTGTTACAGTTCCAATTTGGGCCTACAAGGGGGAACTTCTCTTCTCCCTTCAGTTCCCCTTGTGCTATCAGGTGGCCAGCATCCCAGGCCTTCACTGCCACCCTCAGAATCTGATCTTGTTCTTCCCCTGTGAATAAGGTATTGCTACCCTTCTCTCCTCAAATATACAAATTTGGACCCAAAATTGATTAAACTGTTCTGTGACCCCAGAGGGGTCTTCTATCAGTTTCTTCTTATCCTTTTTGAAATTCCTAGTCTCCGAACTATTGAGGGGAGCATTCACATACCCAATTCCTCCTTGTGCTAAAGGAACCTCTTTTAATGGGAACTCCTTGGTGGTGGTAGAAATAGGTAGCAGAAAGTTCTCTGGGTCTTTGAGTAACTGCTTTAGTTCTCGGCAGAGAGGGGCGTGCAGTGCCACGGCTTCCCCAGAGCAATCAGGTCTTCCCAGGGAGGAGCTATTCTTGGTGTCTTTGCCTGCCGACCTCCATATCCCAAGGAGGACTGTTTTGAATGGGCAGTTACACAGTAATCAATTAACAATCAACTTAGTTAACAATCTAAGAAGTGATAGTCAAATTGTTTTAGCTATCAGCTCTTCTTTAATTACAGGTGAGGGTGGAAATACCTGGTTTCTAACTGGCAGTTATCAAACACTATAAGACAGGGTTAGCAGGGCTGACAAAGTAATAGAACTGGTCTTACACAATTTTTCCACTGTCCTCTAATTTCTCTCAGGTCACTTTAATAAGACCCAAATTATGAAAAGCTAATCGACATAACAATACAGAAGTTGATCAATTTGAAACAATACTAGAGATCTAAAACTTGAAATAGACACACTACCAATCAGGTGGTTCCAATTCTGTTGACTATATTTCCAAATGTCCTTACATAGCTAATTAAGGAATAGTTGTTGACATTTTAGTGTCTGCCCTCTGCTAGGCATTGTGTTAGGCACCTTCCAATCATCTAATGACAAATTTCAGATCCATACATTTTCCCAACTTACCTTAGTGCCAAACAGTGTAATAAATTCTGACTTAAGCATTAAATTAAGAACATCACATTTCATTTAAAATATTGCCAATTTGAATGAGTTAGGGCTTCTCGGGAAACATCATGGCCTTGGCAGCTGCCGAACCCAGCCACCCCCAAGGCCTCCCGCCCTGGGTACAGGCCCGGCTGCCCTTAAATTACCTATTGTTTCTGTTCCGGTACACACACACACACACACACACACACACACAACACACACACAACAACTTTTCCCTTTTATGTGAGGCAGAAAAGATTAGGTGCTACTCAATCTGCCTTTCTTTCTCATCTGAGGGGGAAAAGGTTCCCCTTTTCTTTTTTTCTCTTTCCCTCCACATTCAAAACTTGGCCAGAGTTAGAATGGAGAGAGAGAGAGAATTCTACTTATTTTTTTCCAAAAGTTTCCAAACCTTTTACTATCAAACCCCCTATTCACCTGTTCTTTCCACCCATAAACTTTTTTGCCTTCCTTCTACCTACTTATCCCTCTGATGGATTTTGATTAAAGTCCCTTTAAAACTGCATGTATCTTTACGCAGGAACCTTCATTCACACCACACATACACAAACACAGACACAAAACAGACATAGGACAAATTGCAAACCTTCATTTTCTTTTCATTTTTCCCTTTATATTTTGGTAGTTCATCCCAATTACTAAGTCTAGATCCCAAGGGACTATCAGCCAGCACATCTGGTAACTTTTCCTGTTTCCACCCAATTTTGAATTTGATTTCCCCATCCTCCCGAATGACCACTTTACCTACTCAAAGAATCTAGGCAGGCTCCTAGGGCTTCCCCTTGTGTGGGACAGACACCACCCACTCAAAATAAAAACAAAGACTTAGATACCTTGACAGCAGAAAGGAGTTTATTGCTTTCTCATGAGAAACGGTACTGCCCCTAGTCACCATTGCTGGCCAGGAGAGTACTAGTTGGGAGCCTCACACTTGGCTTTTTATCCCCTAACGTGATGCCCCTTCCCACTCTGTTACCCCTTTCTCCTTCGACTGGGTACTCAGGGTGTACATTCTAAACGCGGCAGCTAATACCCTATAGAAGCAAACATGCCCATGTTTGGACTAGATGCATATGTGTACTAGGAAGGAGAAGCGACCAGGCAACCAAGCTCCTCTACCCATGCTGACGTGGTGCTGGAGAAATAGAAACTTTGGGGGAAAATGCAAACTGAACTCAAGGCTTTCTGGAGGAAGGAAACTTAGCCCTGTGGGAACTGCACTGCAGGCCATCTCTCACACTCAGGCAGAGTGCAGGAGAGAGATAGGAGTGTAGCAGGGAGGTAAGAGTGTAGCAGGGAGATACTAATGAGGGAACTTCACTGTGAGCCATCCCTCACAATCCCCCTTGTCTTTTATCCTGTTCCCTCACCATTGTTGATAAACTTCTTCTATCATGTCTTCCTCCTTGCCTCCTTCACTTCCTTATTCTCTTTCTCCTCTGAATTCTTCCCCTAACCATCACCCTTTTAAGCAATATGGGAAGGATTGATCTATGCATTGACAAATCAAAGGGGCAGTCCCTTTACAAATGCAGATACACAGACCCAAAAGAAAACAATAATGCAATTGTCCCTTTAAGATTCAAAAAGTCTTTTCCTAATACAGCTGTCTGGCAGGGAACATTGTCAATGAAGTCCTCTGGTCCTTGGTATTTGTTCCAGCCATCTCCAGCACAGGACTCAGCATCTTCTTCTTCTTGTCTTCTTGTAGGAACTCGCTTTCTGTCCATTCTCCTACAAAAGTGACCCTAGCACAATTTTAAGTTACCATTTCTCATCCTTATAACCTTGATCATTTTTACCAACTCAAAATTGGAACCATGGCCAGTAGTCATGTTTAAGAAATTCACATCAGAATCCAGTGTCTTCTACTTTACATTAATCCATTATTAATTTCCTCACCAGGAGGATGAGATTTCACTAAGCAATTAATAACAGGCACCAGTACATACATAAATATATTAAATAATCAATTTTGATACAGTACATATAAAATCTTAAAGTTTTAGTCATGCCGTGTTTCTTTGGTGGCGTTTACAAAATAAACCACAAGCACTCATTTTTTTGGACATTATTAATTGTAACAAAACTTTAGACAAATATGATAGTAACCAAATAACAAAAATAACATTCTCACAAGCCCCTGTCCTAATTGTCTCCATACTATTACCAAGAATTAAAAGACCTTAACTCATACAGAACACACACAGGAACACTAGTCCCAGCTCTATAGTAACCTAAGATGTTCCATAATCAATTATTTTAGTAAATTTGTTACTGTACTTACAAACCCTTCTGATTATAGAAACTTGCCCCTAAGAGATTAGAGACTTAAAGCAAGGGAACAATATTTCCCCAACTTCCTGTCAACTCCAGGCAGAGTGTTATGTGAAACTGCAAACTGCATTGAGCCAGACTTAAAGTCTGCCAAGTTTCAGTTAACGAATCAAGTCAAGACAGTCTCACCTCAGCACATGCAGAACAGTTGCCCTCTCAACCTTCCCAAGAAAGCATACCTGCAGTTCATATTTGCCCCTCACACGGCTGCTGGCATCATGGATCAGTGGCTCAGACAGCTGGAGTTAGACTCAGAAATAGTTAGTCATTAGTCCCATTATGTCTTTGAATAGCAAGTTCCAATAATCAGTTTAAGATATGACTATAATCTCACATTACCTAAGGAACATCTCCAAAGAGAGCCCTAAATAACTTGCATTCATTTCTACCCTGTTCATAAAACCCTACTAAGCTGGCGCAAAAGTCCTTAAGTAACACAAATTCCAGAGTATTATCAAAGAAACTAAATTCCTAGTTATCACAGAATCCATAAATATCACAAAGTTCTTTAGTCAAAAGGTGTTGTAATAGAATCTCACATTGGGAACAGTCAGAGACTGATTACAGGAAAAATACTACTGCTCTTAGAATCCTTTTAAACAAAGGGAACATCTTAAGGTGAGTCTTAAACAGTTTGCATAAATTTCTGCACATGTTCAAGTTCTAGATAAAAATATTGTTAGATTTCCCAGTAAGATAACACAAAAGAGCTCATATCTTGTACTGACTACTGGCTCTCATCATAGAAACTTACTATAGAAGGCAAAAGAGCAGGGACATGTGACATACCAAATATGACAGGATAAAACATCCTTAGCTTTGTTTAAATTCAGATAGAGTTACAGTTCTCCAATCATGCAGTATCTGTTTCTCCTCATAGCCAGACTCAGGAATAGTCAGGTGGGAAACATTCCTTTCCAAAGGAACATAATGGGGAAACTGAGCCAGGAGGATCCCATCCTAGATTGAGGCTAAGATCGTCCCCTCGGCTTTACAGTACAGGATCACATTCCCTTTGAGTGGCATTTCTCTCAGATACTGATTTAATGCAGACAAGTATACCCAAATTCAAACTCAAAAACAAAATTAGTTATAGTCCCAAGAGCCTTTTACCTCAAACAGCAAGTTTCACTAATCACCGCTTAAAGCCAGATACAGTTAATTTTACTCTCATGGAGTTGCAACAAGCAATAAAGATTTACCAGGACTCACATACATAAGAGATTTCACTTTACCTCTTTCCTTCTCAAATTCAAACTTGTCCTGGTGTAAAAGCCAATCATTAGAAATCATTTCTATACACTTGCAAATTCTTAGCATGCCAAGTTCATTGTTTAGGAACTGCAGAATCCTAACAAGTTCTTTTCTCAGGGCAGATGACCTTGCCCACACAGATGGTTTCTAGGGACCTTGGTAAGTTTACAAAATAAGGAGAATTGACATGGACCTCAGAGAGGGCTGATACTGGTGCCCTTGAATGGGCAGAACCAAGCTGATAAGGCTTTACACAGTCCCCTTCTTTTCACATACAGTAATTAATTAACCCTTTTAGGTTTTAGCATTAAAACAGTAACCCCAAATAACTTAGTTAACAATCTCACAAATTTCATAAATGATAGTAAAATGATTTTAACTGAAAATTCCCTTTAAATAAAGACAAAATTTGGAAATTTTATGATTTCTTAAATTACAATACTTCAAAATACTATAGTACATTGTTAAAGAGAATGATTTAAAAGTTTCCTAACCCATTCATCATTTTTTTTACAGTACAGTTCTTAACGTAACAACACTTAGATTATAAGAGAAATTGCTTTTCCGACAATACAGATGATACAGTTGTTTCCCAAATTATGCAATAAAGGAAAATTTTAGAAATACAACAATACCATAAACAACTATCATCTATTTAAACTTTAAAACCAAAACTAATTAATTACCACTCTGGTGGCTCTACAAGAATTGGATGTGTTCCCAAATTGCCTTAGACAGAGAATCATTCATTTCATCACCATTGACATAAACTTCACACAGAAGAAAATCCACATAAAGTTAATGAATGTGAAGCAATTATATTTAACTAAAAACAGTTTACATTCAGATAGCATTTGTTTTATGCCAAGCATTGTGCCAAGCACCTTTACAATCATGTGATCTTTGTAATATCCTTGGGAATGAATTCCACCACCATCCCTTACTGAACAGTAAACTAAAGTCAATAGAACTTTCTTGGGGCCATATAGTTAATAAATTTCTTAATGCCAAATAGCAATATGTACTTTTAAAAGTATACAACTATACATTTCTCAGTTCAGTACCCTTGTCCCTTTATAAAGGAATATTATCCACAAATTCATATATTGCTTCAATATTTCAGTTCCGTATTCATGTCCACATTGTCTTGCAAAAGTTTTACAAACATTATGGAATCACCTGTTGTAATCAGTCAGTTTAAAATGTGCTGGGCCAGTGATCTAACTACTTCTTTTTGGCCCAGGAGAAAGAAAAGCAAGCTTAAAGAATTTGAATCGATGCTGACAAAGTACGATCAGCTTTCCCTCCAGGAAGACTCCTCTGGAGCTTGATAATTAATTGAACAGTAATAATCATAACTCACAATAACCAATATCTTTACCATAGCCAGTATCCATATTAGATTTAATGGAACCCACCCAAAAGGTGGGTGGACATAATTCCTTCCATCTCTCCATAACTTTAATGGAACCCACCCAAAAGGTGGGTGGACATAATTCCTTCCATCTCTCCATAACTTTGTCTGTTGGTTTTTAAATTAGTCTATCAGCCTTTCACTCTAAGCTGCCTGCTCAAGATTTTTGTTTACTACTTACTTTAGTGCCAAATAGTAAAATAAATTCTAACATATCTTAAGAATTGAATTAGGAGTGACACATTACATTTTTCATACTTTTTTTAAAAATACAACCAGAATGAATTCAATTTCTTTCTGGTTGGGTCCTATTACACAAAAACTTTTCTCTTTTAGGTAAGGCAGAGAACAGTTAAAGGCTTATTTAGCCTGCCTCCCTTTGATCTGAGGGGGAAAGATTCGCCCTCCTTTCCTCCTTATCTTTCTCTCTTCTACATTCAACAACTTGGTCAAAGTTGGAATGCGGGAGAGAGGAAGAGAATATTGTCCAACAACTCTTCAAGAGTTTCTAAACCTTTTACTTTCCAAACCTCTATTCATGCTGTACAAATAAATTATGCCTTCCTTAAACTTTCTACACATACTCTTCTCTCCTACATGCTTAAACTTTCTTACCTTTCCTTCTACCTACTTATCTCTCTGAGGGACTTTGATTAAAATCCCTTTAAAACTGCACATAGTCCAGCTGCAGCCTTGGGATGCTACCTGGCTGCAAAGGGCATCAAGTTACACAGGACACTCACTCACACCACACAGACACAAACACAGAAACAGATACAGACAGAAAATGACAGGGAGAATCCAAAAGCTCGGAGAGAATTGTTAGAAATCCCTGCACAATTTAGGCATCGCCAGCCCAAACTAAGCAGCGATATTTCATCAGGTTTCTTTTCTCTTGTCTTTCCCTTTATATTTTGATGACTCGTTCCAATTCTGGAGTCTACTCCCAGGAGGGCTATCTTCTGGAATGCTAGGAAAATTCTCTCTGCTAGCTGTTTTGGACTGTTCTTTTCCCATGTTTAACAAGTTCTTGTCCTTCCCCAAGGACTCACTCGATGTGGAGGCACAGGTACCAAGACCTTCCCTGCCCCCTCCCTGGTCACCCAGATGCTCACCAGATCTTGCTCCAAAAAGTATCTCAGGGCTCCCTGGATCTTTCGTCTGGGTTATGTGCGCACAACTTATGTGACTGTCCAAAACTCAGTTCTCTCTCTTCTCTCTGTCTACTGTCTTTGCTAGCACCGTTGGAACTCTGTTTGCTTTTGTTTCTGCTTGCAGGTATCTGTCTTTCTTCGGGTCCATTCCTTAAAAGGGAAAGGAAACTCCCAAACCACTCCACAGACTACTGGTAAGTGGCCAGTGGGGGCCTGTCCTAGGACTGGCTGGGAGGCCCTTTCCCAAGTAAAGGGGATCCCAGAGAGCCCCCAACTGTGTGGGACAGAGACCACCCACTCAAAATAAAAACAAAGACTTGAAAGATACCTTGAAAGCAGAAAGGAGTTTATTGCTTTCTCATGAGAAAGGGTACCGCCACTAGTCACCATTGCCAGCCAGGAGAGTATGAGTTGGGAGCGGTACCCTGGGCTTTTTATCCCCTAACGCGATGCCCCCTCTCACTCTCTTACCCCTTTCTCCTTTGACTGGGTACTCAGGGTGTACATTCTAAAAGTAGCAACTAATACCCAATAGAAGCAAATATGCCTGTGTTTGGACTAGATGCACATGTGCACTAGGAGCTAGGAGCAACCAGGCAACCAAGCTCCCCCACCCATGCTGACCTGGTGCTGGAGAAATAGAAACTTTTGGGGAAAATGCAAACTGAACTCAAGGCTTTCTGGAGGAAGGAAACTTAGGCCTGTGGGAACTGCACTGCAGGCCATCTCTCACACTCAGGTAGAGTGCAGGAGAGAGCTAGGAGTGTAGCAGGGAGATACTAATGAGGGAACTTCACTGTGAGCCATCCCTCACATCCTCAGGGGACTTCAATTCTCTCCATGTGTTATGGACCTCTCTGCTTAGACTCTGGGAAACCTGGTTACCCAGAGGGTTGCCGGTCTGGGCTTGCCACACCTTACGGGCATCCCCGCTGGGTTCCAAGCCTTCTCAGACCTGGGTCTGTGCTCACAGACTTACATGACTGAAAATTTCCTTCACTTCACATGGGTGGCCATGGTGGTCTTCTAGTTACCAGTGCTGCAGAACTTTCATTTTGCTACTCTGAGATTTCCCTTCGGGCTTTTCCCTCCTCAGCTGAGACCTGGAGGCCACCAGTAAAGTCTGGCATCGCCTGCCCCTGAATTAAGGGAGTCCCCAAAAAGGGGGTGAAATCCCGGAGGATTTCCCACAACTATGTGGGACGTGAAGACCCTTACCAATAAATTCGGAGACTCAGATGTAGCAAAGAGAAAGATTTCTTTATTAGCTTTCTCAAGAAAGGGCACCCTCCCTCTGCCTAAAATGGCTCTGGTGGAAGAGTGCAAGAGTGTGCTTAGCAAGAAAGATTATAGAGACCCCTAACCCCACTCCCCCTTCCTCTCAGCCCATTGATGCAAGCCTTGAAGACACAATCTATTTGAGGAAATCTACCCAGCAACAGAGAACAGAAACCAGTTTCACAAACTTGCCTGGAGACAAGGAAAGGCTGGAAGTTTCCCAAGAGCAAGCAGTTCAGGTTGGGGGAAGGGCAGTTATTTTTGTTTGCTTAGAAACAGGGTCTGAGCGGGGGAGGGTTTTGAAAGCAATATAGGGACTTATTAACAAGAACTATTGACCCTCCGAGGAGGCTTCACTTCTGAGAGGTCATGTCACATCCCAATTTGTTTCAAGCTGTAATGTGTGTGTATTCACATCTTTTTGTTGTATTCAGCATGTGGAGCTAAGTACATTAAACAAACATATAGAGATAGATATATATATGTATGTATACAAATATATATGTATACTTTTTTTAAAGATGTTACTGAGAATAATGAATATCGTGTGCAAAAAGTCATCAGTAGTCTCAGTGAATCACCCACTCTTACCCTTCACTCACTATACAGTGCTAGAATCATCTCTGTTGCATTCGTCTTGCAAATTCCTTAGGCTAAGGACAGTATTACATTAATAGTCATTAGGATAATATAGCATTCTTCTAGGATATAGTAGGGATGTGTTAGAATCTATGGGCTTGAGCTAGGCTTTGATTGAAGGTTGGAGAGGAGATGATTTGGACAGGGTAGGACAAAGTGGTATGTGGCAATGAGGGTTGGGGGCATTTTGGGGCACTGGCCACCTCACCCCCACCCCCAGGAGAATGCTGAAAAGGAAAATGGAGGACACTAAAAATGTAGATTGCTGAATTACAGCACCAAATTTCCTAGGGATACCTGGCCTGTTAAATCCATTCTTTTGCCCTCTTCAGGGTCAGTCCCAGTAAAGACAAACAAAGTTAAATATTTCACCATTTTACCTCAATCAAGTATAACCATGTTGAATAACACTCAGAGCAAAGAATCTTTCTTGGAATGATCCCAAAGAGACCAGCACACACTGAGTTATAATGGAAAGCCCAGTTGGAACAATCCTATACTGAATTACATGTGGTGCTGACACATGGATACATTTTAAACAGGGATGAGCCCATGCTAAGTGAAGGATATAAAGCTTGTCTTCAAGAACTCTCACGTTTTTGACGTTTCCCCTCACCTACATTTTTTGTCACCTTCCTTCCTCTTGAAGGGGATGCCTCGTGGCTCTCTACCACCTAAGGGATTGTCATTAAGCTTCTCACTCAAGTGTGCCCTCCTAGACACAATCCCTGTTTATGTATTATGCAATCCCCAGATTGAATTATACATTTGTCCCTTCTCATCCAGGAAATTTTGCAAGACTGGCAGATTTTGTTCTTAGGAACTGATCACTTTGAACAAAGATATAAATGACTGATGTCACTTCTTTCAGATATCACTTGTTTTAGCTGTACAGGCCTATCCTCACTTAAAAGGCACCTTTTGTTCTGGCCAGAAATTCTGAAGGTCTTCCACCTTCATATGCATTCTTTTGTGAAGGCACAGTAGGCCATCTTTTGCCTCATTGCTTACCAAACTTAATCACTGAATGGGTGGTGCCTCAGAGAAACTGAAACTTGGGAAGGATCTTAGCTTAGAAAGGTCAAGGTCTTTTACTCCATCTGGTGCTGCCTCCAGTGGTCCTGACCTATGTGTTGCTCAGAACTCTGATGACTGTGGTGCAGAGGGTTGGGCTGATGACTTTGCACAGCTCTGTCTTCCTTAAATCCAATTCACTTGCACATCAAAATATCACCCCCCAAATCAGCGGTCCTCTTCTAGAATGAAGGATGAACAAAAATCAATTCCTATAACCAAATTGTATAGGTTAATGTAATAATTCATACATATATATGTATATATATATATATATATATGAAATTCATGTGTTATTTATATATTCTAATATATGCACCACTAGGTGGCTATATATACATATGTACATATATAAGTACATAGGTAAATATATATATACACATATATATGTTCATAGGTACATATATATATATATATACACACATACACATATACATACTTATGTATGTATAAATACAAGGTACTGCAACAGTTACAATCTAAACACTGTATTTTTGTCATCTTTTTAGAAGATGCTTTTTAGAAGCAAAACCCACCTTCTTGGCTCCAAGCAGGCCAGGTTGCACAGTTCCATTGAGGGAGCTCCTAGGAGAACTTGCTAAATAGCAAGAAAGAGATTGCAGTGGAACCTTTCTGAGGAAATTTTGTGGACTCTACATGGACCTTGTGGCCTCCTTCCCATTGACATATATATTGTCTCCATGCAGAACCAGCTGTATCATCCAGAGCATCCTTCCTGTTATGTCTGGAATGGAAGATGAATTTTCAAACCAACCAGACACAAGAAAGTCTGTTACTAACCAAAGAAAAGGGCTATGTCAGATACTAATTGGAAAAATTAGGCCTTTCTTTTCACATTCATCTAGGAATAACAGTGCAGTGGTGGATCAGGTACTCTGAATTTTTTTCCATCTACTTTTCACACTCTTATAATGTATGCCACCGTGCAAACTTGCTTGGGGTTTTAGCATATGCTGTCAATGAAAAAGAAAAAAAAATTCTGTTGGATGTCTATCTCCCCATAATTAATGCGGCTATAGGTTTCACAAATCCTTTTCTTCACATTTTCCAGGAAAACTCACTAGACTTGAATCCTAGCCCCTAGCAACTCTGAAGAAATTAAAAATGAAAGATTTTCTTCTAATGGAAACTAAAATAGATTTAATTTTATTTCAGTACTTACGGTGTGTTTTATGGCTTCCCACAACTGTAGAAATAGTCAGTTAATACTGATTCATTAAAGTCATGAATATATTTCATGACTCATATTCCAAACAGAATGGTCTAGAACTCATTACAAAATGTCCCTTTGACAAGAAGCAAGGAAAAAGGGAGAAAAATGCTGAAAATGTTAACTCTACTCCTCACCCTCTTAAGAGAAAGGTCAGTGACCATTGTACTCTATGGTTACTAGTAAATCAGAGAAACTGTACGTACATGTTCATTTATAAAAAAATATAAGTCAATGTAAATTGTTCTAATTCTTTTATATAATCTAGGATTGTACTAGAAGAAGGATCATCCAGTATTAGTCCAAGCCACCAGGAAGAGATAACACACAGCTTTTATTCCCTATGCCTTGAAAAAGGATTAGATTAAGATTCAAGAAGATTGAGGTTTAAATCCTGGCACTGTTAAGAACTTCCTGTGTGACTTTGAATGTTTGCTTGAAAAACAGATAATTTAGGAGAGATATTTTTAGCTAATTTAAATATTTAAAGGATTGTCATCAGAAACTGGTGTCCTACTTAATGCCAAAGGGAAGAATTAGGAAGCCACAAGGTGACATATTCTGATCTAGTACAAAGAGAAACTTCATGACAATTAGAACTTTCAAAAGAAGAATGGGCTACCTTTGAGGTAGTGAGCTCCCTGTCACTAGAAATCTTCAGGCAAAGTGTAGATGATCCCTTGACAACATTATTGTTGAAGGCATTCATGCGTGAGATAGGAATTTGATTTAATCCTCTCTTAGCTCCTCAATAATTCAAAGTTTTTGAATGATTCTTCATTTGGAGGCGTCATAATACAGAGGAAAGTATACTACTCAGTCTTAGTCTTAGGAGACCCAGTTTAGAATCCCAGTTCTGCTACTGTGTGACTTTTTCTTTGTCCACAAAATGGTGATCTCTAAATTCCCAAAAGTTCCACTTTTCAGTGTCATTTGTTCAGTGTTATAGATGAAACATTTTTCTCTTTTCTCTTTCCTTCTCTCTGTCTCTTTCTTCCCTTCTTTCTCTCCCTCTCTTCTCTCTGCTCTTATTGATATAAAAACCAGCTATTAACAGAGGGAAGGCACTAGAATTAAGAACTTACAGGAATGTCTTATTGAAGGTGGGATTTTAGGTAGAACTTTAAGGAAGCCAGGAAAACAAGAAATGGCTATGAAGAGGGAGAGGATTCACTGGTACAACCAGCGAAAATGCGTAGAATTGAGAGGTAGAGTTTCTGCTTTGAGGAACAATAAAGAGGCCAACGTCTTAGGAACTCAGAGTACAGGGAGAGCCTTCCATATTTCCTTCCTTCCTTCCTTCCTTCCTTCCTTCCTTCCTTCCTTCCTTCCTTCCTTCCTTCCTTCCTTCCTTCCTCCTTTTTCCTTTTTCCTCCTTCCTTCTTTCCTTCCTCTCTTTCTCTCTCTCTCTCTCTTTCTTCTTCTCTTCTCTCTCTTTCTCTCTCATTCTCTTCTCTCTTACTCTCTGTCTCTCTCTCTCTCTCTCTCTCTCTCTCTCTCTCTCTCTCTCTCTCTCTCTCTCTCTCTCTCTCTCTCTCTCTCTCTCTGAAATAAATTTTCATGGTCCTTGTACCCCAATAGGTCTGTCTAGATAGGCACACTCACTTTCCTGTCAACTTAACCAGCATTTATTAAATGCCAGGTATGTGTCAGTCACTGTGCTAAGCATGGGGGATTCAAAGAAAGGGAAAAGACAGTCCTCTGCCCTCAAGGAGCTCCCAGTTCTAATGGAGGAGGAAACAAGCAAACAACTATGTATACACAAGAATAACATTTCATCTCGTTTCTCAAAAAGGAGGTAAAGACCCTTTGCTGACAGTCATGGTAGCACTGTTTATTGGGGACCATTAATATGTCTAAGGACTAATGCTAGATTAGTAGGGAAGAATCTTGGTGTTACTTGTTACCCATTTGAGTGACTGCAGTGGGGTGGTCTTCTTTAGTTCTATCCATAAGGCTGGTGGTAAAGGCTCATGCACATAGGCTGCAATTTCTCTTTTCAGTCTCCTTTTGATTCACCCCTTGAAGCAATTTCCTCTATGCCCCATGTGCCTTTCAAAAGAACGGCCAACCCAGTTCATAAGGACCATGCTGGGGAAAGGCAAGAAGACTCTTCAGACAGAGGTGTGTGGATCGTTTACAAACAGAGTTTTTAGGGGAAATTCTTGCTCAGTAAATGTGACAGAAAATATGCTGATTAGTGGGTATCCCAGAACATGTTACCCAGTTTTTTTTTTACTATACGGCTGGCAGTGTACATTCGGACCATGGTTTCAATAAGATCCAAATCTCTCTCCTCCAAGAAGAAGCTTAGGGTTTTGTGAATGGTAAAGTGGCATTCAGGTAGACTGCCATACACTAGAAAATGAGCAAGCTACTTCTTGGCAGGCATGGACCAAATACAACCAACCAATGATTATATGAGGCTTTAATTTTCTTTTAAGTTGTCCCCAAAGCTATGTGTAAAACTGCATCAAGACTTTTGGGACACCCTGTATGGAACACTATGTAACTCTGCTACAACTTTGTACAGTAGATAACATCACCTACTTTGACATATTAGGAAACTGAGTCTCAGAGAGGTTTCAGTGACTTGCCCATGATCTCACATTGGTTTGTGTTAGAACTCGCCTTTCTGACTCCATACCCAAGACTCATCTGTGGTAACAAGCTGTCTCTCCTCACCAGTTTGAGCAAAGTAAACAATGAATGTGAGGTAGTTAGATGAGCTCTTCTCCCAATTCCCCCTGGAAAGGATGAACTCTCACTTTCAAATGTCAACTGTATATCAAACATCTACTTGCGTCTCTGAATGCTTTATCATGGAAAACAGTGATATCAACAAATGGAAAAACAGCAACAAGAAAGCATTGTGCCTCTTGTTCCCTGTTGTATAAAGATCCAGGCTGATACATACATTAGTGTCCATTTATACTGTTGGGCCATTTCGTAGTGCCAAGACCTTTGGTGGGGAGAACTTTCTTGTCTGGCTCTTAAGCAAGTGTGATTACTGAAGAGATGGGGCTTTAGTACCTGGAGAAGTAGTGGACAGGTCCCATCTCCTTCCTGGGTTGGTATCTGGGATGATGGCTTCAGAGGCTGGGCTTGGAAGTCGGCCAGGTTGGTCTAGAGAGTTTTTTTCACTCTATGGGTTCTGGCCTGACTGGTCCCTTAGTGGCAGTTGGTGAGCTGGTGGTGGTGGTGAGGAAGGTGGCCCCTTCCTCTACAATGATGGCTCCTCTCATTTCTGGCTTCAGGACCTGTGCTAAAGCAGGATCAGTGTTCTAGGAGACAGTGATATTCCTAGGGCCTTGGGTTCAGCATCCTTGGCTATTTTCATCAGAGTCTCATGGGAGGTTGTGTTGGAAGTTCTGGGGTGACTTGATTCCCCTGGCACATACCACCTTCTACCTCTCTCTCCAGGTGCCTTCCTGCTTTAGTTATACTGGCTTGCTTGCCTTGGAAGTGTCAGTTGGTTGGCACTTGGTGGAGACGACTTGTCCCATCTTGATAGAAGCTGCTTCCCTGGATGATGGGGGACTTGAGGATTTCCAGCCAGTTTACAAATCTTTTTTCTATGTGTGCAACACCTTTTTCACATACCCATTCCTCTACTGTATAGTTCCACCACCATGACATCAGGGAGGTGAGGCCATATGTCACTGTGATCTTTGAGAATGGACGACAAACAACACTATTTCCACTACATCCTTTCTGATGCAGACTTCAATTATCACCTGCCTAGAGAAGTAGAGTATTTTCTGACAGGTCCTCTGTTCTCAGTTATGTTCCCTTCCAATCTCTCATTCATACATCTGCCAGATATCTTCTTTGGCCCATAGATCTGCTCATTCCACACTTCTCAAAAACCATCAGCATCTTCCTATTGCATACCAAGTGAAGGTGAGACTCCTTTCCTTAGGCTTTCGTCTTTTCCAAGCCTTTAAGGTCCTCAGTTATCTGGCACCACACTCAGTTTTCAGTCTTACCATATGCAACTTCTCTCCATGTACGCTGTATGAAATCCTGGATAGCCCATTTGTGCCAGAAGCAGGCAAAAGCTGGGTATGGAGAGCAAAGGAGGAAATCAAGATAGACATCATTGGGAGATCAGTATTCTTAATGATTCTAACTTCCTCAATACTGCAAAAACTCATCTTTTCACACTAGTATTCTTGCCAGTGATGCTCTATGGCCATAGGCCATGGCAGACAGCAATCTTGGAAAAACCAAAATGGCAGGAATCCCAAAGAACGAAGGAAATATATGTGGTGAATGTAAGTTCTGTCCTCTGTAATGTATTACTAACAAGGGCTTGGCTGCATGATGTACCAGGAGAGACACCATTTCATGTACAGAGCACGGAAAGGAGGTAGGTTAGTCATGTGATGAGAACCAGGCATAACAAACATGGACGACTCAAGTGCTACACTAGTAAGCATGAAATATTAAATTTCAATTCATCATACATTTATTGAGCGCTTACTGGGTGCCAAGTATTGTGTAGGTGCTGGAGATACAAAGGGAAAAATAAGAATCTCCCTGTCCTCAAAGCACTTATGTTCTATTGCAGTATACAATGTGTACATCGTTAAGGAATATTAAGGGTTGCCTTAGCTTGTCTTTTTGAGTTGCCATATTTTCCAAAAGCCCTGGACCCAGAGCATGCAGGAGGCCTTGACAATGTCAAGGATGAAGGCCCAGTCTATATAGCTGTAGCTGCCCACTGGGCAGTTGGCAAAAGGACTGGAGTTGAGTATGACGCCTTTAGAACTGACCTTTACTTCAATGGGGTTCCCTGTCTATAACAGATCATAAATGTGGGCAATGTGCATTTTTTATTCACTTTGTTTTCCCATTGTTTATTGGTAAATTGTTATTATAAGCCAAGTAAAAGGCTGTGCCTGTTGCCTAAGAACCAGTCGACTTCAGTAAAAAGACCTTCATCAGTAGAAAATGATACACTTTTTGACCATAGCAACCCATTAAAGATAAAGGTACAAAATGGCCTTTATCACTTTGTTCTATAGAATGTGATATGAATGTTATCCCATGGAAAATAGAAGCAACAGATTACAAAAGCATGTCATGGCCTTTAAAGAATAGTGTTCTTTGCTGTTGTGGAGTCCTTTCGGTCATGTCTGACTCTCTGAGATCCCAGAGGAATTTTCTTGGGCAAAGTTCCTGGAGTGGTTTGCCATTTCCTTCTCTAGCTCATTTTGCAGATGAGAAAACTAAGGCAAACAGGCTTAAGTGACTTACCCAAGGTCACATAGCTAGGAAGTAGCTGAGGTCAAATTGGAACTCAGACCCTCCTGACTCCAAGCCTGGCACTCTATCTGCTTTACCACTTAGGTGCCCAAAAGAATAATGTAAGGAGTGCTAAAAGCAAGATTGAGCTGGTAAAGGACAAGGAAGTTAGGGACAGAAAAAAACAAAGTCAAAACTTTTTAAAGTTATGCTGGGGAAAGAGGAGGACCAAAGCAGGAATAAGAAAGTCGTGTGGGTTGGAGGAGACAATGATAATAAAGAAAAGGGAGAAGATTTTCTGAGACAGAGGATTGTCTCTGGACTCACAGAGCCTGGTTTTTTATCCAAGAGTGTGTGTGCTGGTAAATGTTTAACAATCAGCTCTTCCCACCCAAAAAATATTCTCCCAGTGTACTTTTAAACGCAATCTCGATGATTAAAACGAGATCCATCATTTCTTAAGTGTGGACAATCAACAACACAATCAAGCCCTGATTTAGAGCATTCACTGATTTCCAAATTGTAAATGCCCACACTGAAAATTTAGCAGTGGGATCTTACAAGCTCCAGCACATTCCTGATTCCTATCCCACCTCTGCCACTTACTAATTAGAGGAGCTTGGGCAAGTCACTTACCATTTCTGGGACTTGTTTGTAAAAAAAAAAAAGGAGGGCTTGGCCTTTAAGGACCCTTCTACTTCTATGACCCTGCTGGATTTTTATTTTGCTTCTTGGAGGATAACCCTTTGCTGGAAGAGACCAAGAGTGTCTATTAAGGAGTGAAACCAGAGATGATAAATAGGAGGAGTACATACAGTTGTCTTTGAGGAGTTCACGGCACTAAGTCCAGACATGCTACATCCCAGGGTTCTGAAAAATGTGACTAATGTGACTGTTCAGCCATTGTCAGGAATGGGATTGTAGCCTGGGTGGATGGATCAATGATAATGAAGAAGAAAAGGATGGGAGAAGTTTCTTTGGCACTCAGGAAAGAACACTGGCTCTGGAGGTAGAGGACCTGGGTTCAAATTCACTCACATGCCCTTATTATTCCCCATGTGATCTTTGGCAAGTCACTCCACCACCTTTGGCCTTAAAGTTAGGGAGTAGGGGTCAAATGATCCCTGATATTTCCTCTACCAGTTGATCTATGATCTTTTGAATGATCATAGAGAATGAGAAAGAAACTCCAGCACTAGAGAACAAAGCAGATTACAAGGAATTTTAATCAACCAAACAAAGAAAAAAAGCATTTTCTTGTCTACCATTTGCTAGGTGTTGGGGATAAGACAAAAAACAAAACAAAAGACAAGAAACAAACAAACAAAACAAACAGTACCTGCCCTCAAGCAGTTTATATTCTGTTAGAGGAAATGGCATGTACATTGATTAGGTGAATACAAGGTAATTTTGAGGTGGGAGAAAAATTAATCCCCCAGGAATCAGGAAAAGACTCATGTAGGAGGAGAAAATGGAGCTCAGTTTTGAAGGAAGCTAGACTTTCTAGGATCACCAGATGAAGATCATTCAATGCAACAAGAACAGTCTTAGCAGAGGTACAGAGATGGTAGAGGAAATGTGGGATGTGAGCATCAGCAGGCAGGCCAGACTGGCTGGAACATAGAGTGCTTGAAGGGGATGTGTAGTGAGCCTGGAAAGGTAGGCTGGAGCCAGATTGTAAAGATTCCTGTAAATGCCAGACACAGAAGTTTGTACTTTAACTTAGAAGCAAGAGAAGCAATGAGGGTGGGGAGGCAGGAAGAAAAGGAGCATTTATTAAGCACCACCTATGTCCCAGGTACTAAAGAGTTTATCTCCTTTGCTTCTCACATGAAACTTGGGAGGTAGGTGCTATCATTATCCCCACATTTTAGTTGAGAAAACTAAGGCAGATGGAAGTTAATTGACTTGCCCAACATCACACAGCTAGTAAGTGGGGTTTCCTGCTTCCATGCCCAGCCTTCTGTCCACTGGTTCTAGACAAGGGGCTGGGAGAGTTCACTTGGAGTGTGGCTGTTGGCAGGCAGGAATCGTACTGAATTCCAAAAGTTAACTCTCCCTTTCATTAGTTAGTTGCTGTGCTTTTCAATACCCATGCATGTAATATTGGTGTTATGTTGTCATTTGTGAAGCCATGAAAGAGGAAATGATTTTCCTCCCTATTTCTCTTAATGGTTTCAACTTTGAATTGTTTCCCCTTCCCTCAAGGTCATTTGTTTTATCATATCATAGAGTATTATATTTACTCAATATCATAGAATATTATACAGCAATGTAGCTTGTCTGCCCTCCCATGACCCCAGACTCACTGTCCCAACTCCCACACGTTGGTTGGACAGAGGTTCCCAGAGGGAGGCCGACTTCTTCTCTGCTAGGGTCCTAGGGGTGACCTTGAGGAACTGGGGTGGTTTTGTAGTACTATTGCCTCATTCGATGTGCTCCCCCCAGCAATTATCAATGAGCCAGCCAGAGTTAATTGGATTGTAGAAAAAGGTACCTAAGGATGCGGTATACAGCGAGACTAGTTTTCATAAAACCACCCTTCCACGAAAGTCTGGGACACAATTTCACACAAGTCCATACAAAAGCCAGGGTTCAGTGGGCTCCAACTCAGATAGTACAAGTGACCAAGGGCTGACACACAGTGCCTGGTGTCTTTTCTCCTTTGTGCATCCTCACGAAGCTCCCCTTTGGGGGTTTTGGTCTCTGCTGGGCTCTCAGGGTCAGTGCCCTTGTGGGGTCTACTTTGTCTTGACTCCTGGTGCAGATGCAGCCATCAGCCTCTATTACTCTGGGGATACGGCTACCAACAGCCAGTAAGAAGTTAAGCCAACTCCTGCAAACTTTTGAAGCTCACAAGGGTATTCTCTGGTCAAGGGGAGGGAGAGAAGACATAGACTCTCTCCTCTTTTCCCCATCTCACCTTCCCCCTCTGCCCCCAAGGGATTCCCTCCCAGGGTTCAGCTGGATCCTTTTGACCACCAGGCTGGCCTGATACTGGAATCTGCATTATCTGGTTATGTTATCCCAACCCCAGAGAGGTGACTGGTTCTCTTCAGCAACTGTGAGATATTTCCTGTCTGCTACTGATGTCAATGAGTTTGTATCCACTTTACCCCTTTTCAAGAGCTTTGTCTAGACATTATTCTCACTGACTCTACATCTTTGCTTCTGTATCTCCATCAAGTAGGCATTCTTCCCTGCTGAAGCTATCAGGGCACCTTTTCAGATACATTACTTGGGGTTGAGGCCTGTTGGACACCCCTCTTACAACAAGGTAAAAGAAAATGGAGTCTTGCAGCACAGCTCTTGGTTCATATTTTATTTGTGAGGCATTTCAAATGTTGAATGTTTCAGGATGGGCACATATGTTTAATACTCACGGATATGACCAGTTGTGACAAAGTTGGACTTTATGTTGATTTCCTTAGGGATAGGCAAGTTGTTTTTTTCCTGCTCAGATTGTAGCTTAAAGCTCTTATTTAACTTTCTGAATGCATATCCTCCAACTATGTCCCAATCTTCTACAAAGCTGTGTGGTGGTACCCGAGCCCTAAAAATAACACTGGGACTAAGTGTTTTTCAGAGAAAGCCACATGAGCAAATTAATTTACGGAAGTATACCAAATGTTTTCACTTTCTATGGATTGTAAATTTCTAGAGGACATATATAATTCATGTTTCTCTATAAATGTTCTTCAGTAGGTTAAAGGAATATTGCATAGTAGATAGAACACTGGTCTTAAGTCAAGGAGACCTGGGTTTGAATCCTGCCATTGAGCCAGACTAGCTGTGTGACCATGAGCATGTCAGCTAAACATCTCTGAGCCTCAGTTTCCTCATCTGTAAAAGAGGGATAATCATATCTGTAATTATTATCCAGCTGGTTTGTTCTGAGGCTCATAGAAGATACGGTGTGTAAAGTGCTTTGCAAACTTTAAGTACTCTCCAAATGTCATTTTGTACATTGATGGAACATTAATGTAAGATCTGTTTTGTATGTATCATGAGCACATAGTTGTTTTGACGTCCCACTAATTGCCTATTAGCCTTTTTTTTTTTTTTGCTGAGGCAACCGCAGTTAAATGACTTGCTCAGAGTCACACAACTAGTGAGTGTTATGTGTCTGAGGCTGGATTTGAACTCAGGTCCTCCTTACTCCAGAGCCAGTTCTCTATCCACTGTGCCATTTCACTACCCTTCTATTAGGCTTTTTAAGATGGAATAAGGCACCCTCCTTCTTTCTCTGAATGCAGTCTAGAGTATCAATCTGTGGCTCAAAGCACCTAGTCCTTAGGTCATCTTTCCTGTTAGGCATTACAGTGATTATAATTGATGCAATTTTGTCTACTAACAAAATATTACAGACCTTTTTCTAGTTATAAAGCAAATGTTCTCTTACAATGTCAAGTAAAAAAGCAAATTTGTCTTTCTTTCTCCACTCTTACTAGTTCTCAAGATCACACTCAGCCTAATAAAGGAATTGGAATGGAAAATTAGATCAAGGCTTCATAGTTAAGGGCCAACTAAATGTAGGGATAGCTCAATTTTCCTTCATTTAGAGGATTTCATTCACTTGCTGAGACACAAGGAAGCAGAGATTTCAAAATTTCCCCCAAAGAAAAGTTCTAATAACATATGTCTCTTTTTCAACGTGGGTTGAGAAAAGTGATCAACTCTCAAGATTAATCCTTCCTTTCACTCTTTCTCTCTCATTCTTTATCTTCCTTCCTTTCCTTCCGTCCATCCTTTCTTTCCTTCCCTTCCCTCCCTCCTCCCTTCTTCTCCCTCCCTCCCTCCTTCTTCCTCCTCCTTCTTCTTCCTTCCTTCCTTCCTTCCTTCCTTCCTTTCCTTCCTTTCCTTCCTTCCTCTTCTTCTTTCTTTCTTTCTTTCTTTCTTTCTTTCTTTCTTTCTTTCTCCTTTTCTAAAACTTAAGAGGGAATGGTTAGGTGGCATGGTGGATGGAGGGCTGAAATCTATCCTCAGACATTTAGGAGCTGTGTGACCTTGGGCAAGTCACTTGACTTGTTTGCCTCAGTTTCTCCTCTGTAAAGTGAGCTGAAGAAGGAAATGGCAAACTACTCCATTATCTTTGCCAAGAAAACTCCAATCACAAAGACTTGGACACCACTAAACAACCTCTCAGAATTGTCAGGAGGGTCAAATGAGACAATAATTGAAAAGTGCATAGCATAGTGCCTGTCACAAAGTAAGTGTTGTCTCTTATCAAATGTTGTCTCTTATGATCAGGGCAAAAAAACATGTGTCCTTTTCTTTCCTTTTTCTTACAGAAGGAAATGCCCTTAAAAATTGGAGCTATTCCATTTTGCATGCCATATCATAGGTGATCACAGCCAAAAAGGTCAACGTTATTGTAGGATACAGTAGGAGGGGTATAGAGTCCAGAAGGACAGAGTTAATGGTCAGTCCAAATCTGGAGTAGCGTGTTCTAGATGCCATATTTTAGGAACACCATACACGACACTGATGTACATGCAGAAGACTGCAAACAGGATCATGCCATAGAAGGAGAAGGGATGACTTGGAGGGAGGTGGGTGGAGGAAATGATAATTATCTCCAAGTAGTTAAGAGTCACCGATTTCTTGGTCAGGTATTGATTGGACTAGATGGGCTTATGAGTTTCCTAACTGACATTCTGTGATTCTGTTAATTAAAGATGTAATTTTGAGACCAATTTAGTCCACACTTCGTAGGAGTATTAGTAGTAGTGTTAACATGAATGACTTCACTCGATATTGAGTCTCATTGGTTGGCATGATGTTACTTGAAAATATAGTTAACTTTTTTTTTCAGCAGGGGGGTTCATTAAAGTTATAAACTTCATAAAAATGACTGAATAAATATGTACCCTCTAGTCATGAATTTCTAAAAGTTTCAATTAAAGGCTGTTAAAGTTTTCTGGTATGAAGGCTAACACCATATTTATATTTTCTCTTCCTATGTAGATAAGAAAACTTCAGAACGTACTCCTAAGACAAGAATCTTCACTGGAGTGATGAAATCCAAGCTGGATAGTTATGAAGAACTTAGTGCCAGACAAAGCTCTCAGATGAGGTCTTTGAAAAGCCAGGTCAAAGATTTAGAAGAAATCAGTGCTTCTGCCAAAAGGATAAGCACTTTAAAAGATATCAGCATTGGGATGCTAGGAAAAGAAAAGTGGACCTTAAGGGAAAGAATTTCAGAATAGGAAAGCCTAGAAGGGTAGGGTGTTTTCTCATTTGTATCTACATTTGGAGATGTGGTGAAAAATTCACTTGGCAGGATGGAGGATACCTGGCTACCAGCCCTGCCACTGACTTGCTTGATGAACTTATGCAAGTTATTTCATCTCTCTGAGACTCAGTTTCCTAATCTGTAAAAGGAGAAGGTTGAACTCCTAAGATCTCCTATAAAAATCCTTGATTCTACAAAAGGTTGCATCATGAGCTTGTTACTGTCCTAAGATCTTCATACTGATTACCAATTATAGACTTTCATCAGGTCATAATGCACATGCCTTTGGATTGAGCATTATGTAATATATTGAGTCTCCTTTTTGTTTTGGAGTATAGAGATAATGGTCTACTGTGAGGAAAAAGGAGAACCATTATTATTTTCTAGGGGTGTGTGTGTATGTGTGTGTACAGCAGGGTTTGGTGGAGGTTATAGCCCAAGTTATTTACAACAAAGATACTTCAGGAAGTCCCAGGTATTACTATCATTGTAAAGCTCAGGAAGAGGAGGCTTAGAAAGGATTGTGCCCAAGAAAGATACTTGAATTGTGTCAGTATCTTGTTTCTAATTCTGCGTTGCTTATACTATGACACACCATCCAACTGACTAATTTGTCTTCTGAGATGTGCATTTCCCAAACTGTTTTAGAAGAGAAAATACTTAGGAGCCTAAAATGGAGTTGGGAACCAAACTTTTATTAGGACTAAGAGATCAATATCAACTTAAGGGCCTGTAAGGGGAAAAAAGGAGGATTCTCTCTGGTTGCCCAGACACCGGGCAAAGTTGAAAAGAAGGACGATTCAAGGCAACAATCCTTAGAATGACCCTAAAGTGGCTGATCCTCTCCTAAAGGTAAACCAGATTTTCTAGCAGCTTGACCTTTGCCTGGGTGTCATGTCTGGATCTGTGCAGCCCCTTCATTTGGCACGAAGGAGGCTTCAATAAAAATTTTAAATTAAAAAAAAAAGTGTTGAATGAGTGACTATTCACCTTTTTTCACCAGGAGTTAAAGAGTGCACTCGATGTCAGTGTGTCAATGAATGGGATGATCAACATGATTCACTTCTCAAAGGAAAAGGAAATGTCCACAAGGGAGCAAATGCCAGTCACCCTTCACTGGGAAGGTAAAACCACCCAGAGCTTTATCCATCACCTAACTACGCTTCTGAGTAACACCCTCATCACGGTCCCAGCTACAGAAGAAGCTGTGAGATAAAGGGTACAAGACATCAGTGCTGATCAACACTCTTGGATGTTTGTGAGTACGTTGGCAGAAAAGTTGCCACTTTAAAATTTTCTGTTAAGTTGGTCCCTAAATTGGGAAATGCTTGTGGCTCCTTTTAAATTTTGAGTCCATTTCTATTGTTGAGCTTTTGCCACACTAAGGCAAGAGAAGAAGTAAGACAATCTATAAAGCCAATTTTACCGTTTCTTATATCACAACATTTCCAGTCGTTAAAAACACAATAATGCTTCTTATGTCAATTCTGAGGGAGATGTCCCAAAGTCACTTGGAAGCATATCTAGTGAACATGTGATGGTCGTCAAACTTTTTTTCCTGTAGAGGATGGTTATCTATTGTATAGAAAACAAAAAGGTATCAATAAGATGCTTAAAAAAAAGTTCAATCACTTGTTCAATTTCATCAGAAGAGTTGAACCAATAGACTCATGCAGATAATTCATAACCCTGAAATCTTCCTCGCAAAAACTGTCTCTTCCTCTCTTTCTCCACTTCCAATTCACACAAATGTTGTTGTTTCTTTTGGATTGAATGTTTTTTGCAGAGTCATTCCATAGAAATCTTGGTTTTGGGAAGTATTTAAGCTCTTTTCATTGTGGAGGATTTTCTGGTGTCCTGAAAATTTCCATGCATGTTTCCATTATTATGTTTAAACTGAAGTGTTTTGTCTCCATCCATCAGTCTCTCTTTTCTCCTATTCATTCCAACCAATGATCTACACAACAGATTGACCTAAGGGAAAATCGTATCAGCATAACAAAATCCATACTTTGACCATAACGATTGGAATTGCATGTTTGGCTTTGAAAGGAAAGAGCAAATAGGAGATATAGGGATAAATCTCACTTTTGTAATTTCCCTGCAGGTGTTGTGCCAGAACAGATGGGAGACAAAGACCCAGTGAGAATTTAAAGTGGAGATTTATTGAAGCTCGTGGCTGCAAGGGGTATGTATGCCCAAATCAAGCAGCCCTGATCAGGGGTCGAGCTAGGGTTTATATGGAAAAGAGCATGGGAAAGAAATGCCAGGAACACTGATGAGGTAATCCAAAGGTGCAGCTGTCTTTGGGGGCTATCGATGGGAAAGTACAGGAGTATACCAGACAGGGAGGGAGATGACAGAGGTATGGATCTTTGGAGTCTGGCAGGAGGAAGAGTCCTTGGGCTGGCCAAGGACAAAACTCCTTGGGCTGGCCAAGGCACTCCTCTCCCTCTGTCTTGATGACAGAATGCTCTGCAACAAGGAAAAGCTTTCTCACAAGACAGGAACTTACTAAGGAATTGGAAGGCTTCCAGAGACATGATCTGAGGGCTGGGGAGTGGTTGTCAGAGACAGTGTTTCTGAGACTGGAGAGAAATTGGGGACACGTACAAGCACAAGCACCCAAGCACCCCATTATTACAGGTCAGAGATCACACGAATCAGACCAGGTGTCCTGGTCGCTGGTATACACATAATTATCTAAAGCAATTATATTGCAAGCTTTCTTATCCATTTGCATTGGAGGTACAGGCTGTGCTGAACTATGCAAGAGTACATTTCACTATTGTTTACATTTAAGAGGAGAGAGGTCTGGGGTGAGGTGAAGCACTAATTTCTGCTTTCCATGACTTAAAGGGCCCTACTACCTAAAATGGTAAAATAATGTGCTGCATTACACAAGAAAGTGAAGTCCTGCAGTGAGAGATCCAATTGCTAACTCTGCAGGTGGAGCAGCTGCACCACCTTTATCAAGAGACTGTGTTTGAGTCATCCCAAACTCAAGAAAAGATTGTGGAACAAAAGAAATCCTTAAAATTCTCAGAAGGCAAATGTGCCACTGACGCCTTCTTTCAAGAGAGATGGGATTTGGAGAAGAAGAAAGGAAGGTCCATGGAAGTACATGGCAACAAAAATTATTATTTTCAAAATTATATTAATGGCTTCAATCTTACCCATTGTGCAAAAAAAACACACAAACAAGCCCATCATTATTAGCATCCTTAAAGAGTTTTTTTTGGGGGGAGGATGTTTTTAGAGGGATGAGAAAATATTTATTCCCATACTTCTGATTTTGCGCAGAAGTAAGTAGAAAATCCATGCTCCCCTTTCTTCATTATAAATGTACTTGACTTTTGGAGTGAGGACATTTGTCATGCAACTTTAAAAGAAGATGATATAAGAATGATTATTTAATGGTGGAATTTGATATGTACTAACAACCAGAAGAGAAAAGTATTTTTGAACAGAGAGTACTACTATTAAATTGATGGGTTGGCCAATGAGAGCTCATCACTAGGAGGATGAACAGTACACCTTGGCTGATGCATTTTCCTTCATGGGTGTTTGTTGAGCCTGTTTCTGGGCATGCTCTGAAGTGCATAATAGGGGCTTCTATTACTATCTACTCAGAAGCAGGATACTCCAGCTCATATGACAGGAATTGCATGAGGCCAAGCACATTTCACATGCTCCTTAAAGGCTGGACTCTCACTAGTCACATTACACTGGCACTGTTCTCCATGAGCTCAAAATCTAAGGGGGACACAGGATGCAAATGATTTAAGGTAGAGCCACTTTCCACTAAGGTACAAATAGTTCCAGGTCATCTACTTTACAGTGTTGTTGTTCATGCCATTCATTACAGGCAGTATGGTGTAATGCAGGACTTAGGGGGAGATCTAAATGTGGTTCCTATGTCCCTCCGTTGGTTGTTGGGTGAATAAACAGCTTCAGCTCTTAGAGTTTATTTATTCATCTATGCAATGGGGATGATAAGACCTAACTGACTAACTAACTAACAGATTATAGTGAGGCTCAAATCAGTCAATGGATCTAAAATGCTTTGTGAACCTCTGAGTGTCCTGCAAATAGAAGGCATTATTATACCTGAGAAAATTCCGTTCCAACACAAAAAAGTGATTGCCCTATGGGGAATGCGCTAGCAATTAATTTTATGAATTTATTTTTTTTAAATGAGCTAGGTGTACATCTAAATAACATGGTGGAAATTAATGAAAATTAATCTGCAATAATGTTTTGGAAATTACATGGTCTGGTTTGAAAAAGTTGAGTTTTACTACATTAGTAGTTTTTTAAATTTGAACTCTTATCTGAAGAGCTACTAAAATTTTAATTCCATTGGGAATGAAAGCTGGCTTGTGCTACACTTTAGGAGTGTCAATGCATATTCTTTTCCTCTTCCTCTCCCCTTTCCCTCCCCAAACCAATTGGTCTCAGCATCAACAAAGTCTTCATCAAAAATAACTATTTCGGTGTCCATTCTAGTATGGGTACATGAATAAAGGTTGGGACTATTTTTTTTTTGTCTCCTAAGGTATTACATGTACAGCTCTTAGCCAACCTTAAAACACGATACAAATGTCAGGTCTCTAACTCAACTTGATGAGTGCACAGAGTGGTAAGGTTTGGGGCTGATGATCTTTTCATGGAAGGTGTGACTATGCCCACTGACAACACTACTGCCATCTAGTGGTTTGCATTCTCCTCGCATCCACTTGAGAGTATTGGGTGCCCACCAATCAGGAGCCAGGGTTCCAAGGGTCAGTGGCATCTCATTGTGCTGGCCTTTCAAGGAAGGCTTCAATATTCATTTTCAACCTCTTCCTTTTTCACTCCTTTCCAAAGTATGGCCGGGCCCAATAGAGAGAACCTGAATCCCATTTGGTGGGCAGGGAGGGGTGGGGAGTGAGGAAGGATATTACTCTCTGAGGAATCCATTAATGTCTCTCTTGAGGCAAAGGCACATGAGTTCCTTGGTCTCTCCACCATATGGCTTGAGAAGAAAGCCCCAGACCCCAAAGCAAAAAGGAAGAAGTAGGAATTCTCTGGGCAGCATGGTCCAACTACTCAGATTTTTATCAAAAGAGGCTGAGAAGGTGATTTCCTGGCTTTGGGGTTGTCTTGATACCAGAAGAGGGTCATGCACATGGCAGCAGTGAAATCTACACCACAATATGAATGAACAAAAGACCACAACTTGGAGCCTTAATATGACAATGTGTTACTTGGCCAATGTTTAGTCTGTCTGTCTAGAATCTCCTTCCAAGAGAGTGAAGCCCTCAGCTAGTCCCAAAACGATGCAGGCCAGTGTGGATCTCTGAGGGTGAGAGAAGAATATTAGTATATTTCCTCTCTGCTAGTTCCAAGTTAATTTCTCCCACAAGGAGTCCAAACCACAGGGTTTTTTCAAGGATATTACAACCCTGGGGAAAAGGTAGAAATCAACAGAGAAGAAGGAAATGGTAAATCTGGTTTATGGATTACTGTGAGTCCTTTCTGTGTTTTCTGAGAGGTAGAACAAAGGTCACCCTACTCAAATTATACATTTCTTGAGTGCCTTTACCCACATCTGTGGAGACCTAGATGTTTGTTATATTCAAATATCATGCTGTGATTTCCTTGGAGGCAACATGGGAGGAGAAGAAACCTGAGCTAAAGAGAAAGTGATTTTTCATGTTCCCTGCATTTAATCTGGTCTATTTAATCCCATACAGAGCCTGGAGCTCAGACTCAGATGAGTCTGGGCCTAGTTTGATTCCTTGATTTTGTCTCTGTCATAGTGACCACTTTTTTTCACAAAGAAGTAATAAAAGCATTGCTTCTGCTGTCAAATAAAGTAGGCGGAAATAACATCTCACCCTATCCCAACTAAGCTAAAAGTTGATTTCACTCTAAAGATACCAATCCTTAGGTGCCTTTCGCAAATGAAACTAAAAACGTTAACAACAATAATTTATGACTTAGAGGGAAATATGACTTTTCTCTTAAGAAGCACTTCATCTCTATTGTCCAAACTAATCTGCACAATAACCCTGTGAGGTAAGGAGTACAAAGATTATGATTCCTGATTTAGAGATGATGAACTGAGGCCTAGGCAGGTGGGACAAATCTCAGCCTCAAAACTCAGGGCATTAATTCCTTGTCTACTACTCTACTCAGTTTGCTGCTGAAGTGGATGCAGATTGTATTTGTTAATGCATTTAACTTGGACTCAAAAGAATGACTGACTAATCAAATATTGCTCTAGTACATGTAACCCCAGAAACAGAAAGTACTTTAAAACACACAAAGGACTAACTCCTTTGTTTTGATGTAGGGAGAAACTCATTGGGAACAAAACAAAATGAAGACATTGCTGACAGAAGATTTGCATGCGAAATTCGTGCAACTAGAGAAGGAGAAAAGTCAATAGACTCTGTTGAGTATTGAGCACAGCTTGAAGAACCCCCTACAATGGTAAGCTTGGAAGAAAAGGTGGAGAAACTTAAGAAACAGCTCAGTGAAATGAGATGGTCAAATCAAATCATGAAAAACTCACCTGAGGAGAGTCATCTACCTCAAAGTAAGTTGAGATAAGTGAAGTACTTTCAGAAACTCAACCAGGGTCTTTGTCACTGCTTTCTGGTCTCCCTATTTCAGTTAAACAAACAGGTCCCCTTTGTGCTCTTCACTTAAGGGAAACTTTCCAAACTATGAATCTTCTGGATTGCCTCCTGACCTTCTCCATGTCCTTCACTGAGTGTCCCAGTTGTAAGATCCTCTAAATCAACTCTATTTCAGCAGGTATACCTATTCAATTGAAAGACAGTCGACACAATCCATAGAAGACTAGACTTGGAGTCAGCAGACCTGTGTTTGACCATGGGAAAGGCTCCAAGCCTCAGTTTCCTCACCTGTAAAATGGGGCCCCCAAACCTGTACTACTTATCTGACACTTTTTGTTGTGAGGCTTAAAGTGGGGAATAAACATGCTATATGAATGGTGGCGGTTATTCTACACTCATGGATCAGCCAGTGAAATTTGCAGTTTATTGGCAACAGTCTAGCCAGACTTTGCTTCTTGTTTCTCTGTGTGTGGGTAGCACAGACTATGAGCTCCTTGAGGCTGGGACCTCATTTTGTACTTTTTCTTGAATTTCTGGTCTGACTCACAGTGCCCTGTATACTTGGCTTCAGTGTGAGAAGACTTAGTTTTTGTTGTTGTTGTTGTTAAGAATGATGACATGTGTGATTGTATATCTATGCTCCTCGATTGTGAGATACTAGGTGGACCAGAGGATAGAGCCCTGGCCCTGGAGTCAGGGAGACTTGAGTTCAAATCTAGCCTTTCAGAGTTATTGGCTGTGTGATCCCAGGCATTAACCTGCGATCCACCTCCATTTCCTCAACTGTGAAATGGAGATAATGTTCAAAACTCCCTCCCAGGGTTGTTGTAAGGATCAAAGGAGATGATCTTTGTAAAGTGTGCTCACTGCCTTGCTCTTAGTCACAGTTGATAAATACTCTCCCCCTTTTATATTTGCCTGGAATCTTAGAGGGAAGATAAGTGAACTGGCCTATCATATAGAGGAGAGACAGAACTGTAATCATTCTCTCCTCACCCTCACGGGACAAAACCATTGAGAAGATCCGGGAATCTTTAAAAATGGTTGAAAGAGTTAAAGAGAAGACAGCTCCAAAAGTGATCAATTTGAGAAGAACATCAGACTACACCAAGCAAGAACCCAGAGAGGCATAGAATGGCCTGTCATACCCTGGAAGCTGTCACTAATGATCTATATATAGTAAACAGAGCACTTGAAGAAGCAGAAAAATGAGAAAAACAGGTATTTTCCCCCCTCCCCCACTTTCTAACAAGGGGCATTTTAAAAAAGGAATGTCTAAAAGATTGGTCTCAAATTATCACTGTTTTCATTAAAAGTTTATTTCTCCTATTTGTTGCTTAGGGAGTTATAATCTTATTCAATTACTGTGTAAATCCCTTCGGATTTTTTGGTCCAGGATTCATTATATCTCATTTGACCAATTTTCCTAGAAAATTGTTCCTTTCTAGTAGGAAAGGTCTCCATGAAATAATATCGTGTCTCCAAATATGTCCAAACATGAGTGTAGTTTTCAGATACTGAAGCTGATTCTCAGCCATACCATGATCCAATGCAATTCCAAAGGACTCATGATGAAAAATGTTATCCACCTCCAGAGAAGGAAGTGATGGAGTCTGAATGCAGATTAAAACATATTAGTTTTCATTTCTTTTTTTTCGTATTTTTTCCTTTGGTTCAGTGTCTTCTTTTCAAACAGGACCTATATTGTGATGTGTTTTGCATGATTGAACATGTATAGCCGATATCAAAATGCTTTCTGCCTCCAGGAGGGGGAAGGTGAGGGAAGAGGGGAGGGAGATAATTTGGGATTCTAAATTAAAATCAAATAAATGTTAAAAATTGTCTTTGTATGTAATTAGGGGAAAACAAACTATTTTTTAAAATATTGAAGCTTTTGTTATTATTACTTTGATTATTAAAGCTTAAAACTGCTCGAAGACTTTTGGGACAGACTGTTTCCTCTAACAAAAACTCTACTATTGAGCGGAACAGGCAGATAGCTGATAAATTTTGAATTAGATATTAAGAAATTATATTTGAAAATACAAGATCAGTTTATGGAAGGCTCATGCTAAAAAAGGACACTTTTCTAGGAAATTGTGTAGAAACCTGGTTTGATGCTCTATGTTGCCATTGTTCATAAAAAAGTAGCTTTCTTATAAAGTTGTCTTAGACAAGTGAATATCAAAAATCCTGAGCCACTGACGCTACTTTTTCTTTTCTTTTAGTGTGTGACTGTTTCCACCCTTATAGCTCGTGGATTTTAGAGAGTCTATAAAGAAGATGAGAGGCTTTAACATTGAAATTTCAGGCAAAGAAATCACTAATCAACTCAAGCCCATCATACAAACTTATGAAATTTCTTCATTGACATCTAACAGCAGATTGAAGGCTACTGGTAATCGTAATACTGGCCAAGAGAACAAATGGCACAAAGACATTTGGTGCTTTTTTTTTCTTCACTGTCACCAACCAGACCTAATTTGTTTTTTGTAATTTTTTTGTTTATTGTTTGTATATACGGCGGTAGAAAATAGCTAGAGAATGAATACAATATTTTTGGCATTTTCATTTAAGTATTCTTTGATGTTTGTCACTTGATTTTTTTCTTTTCTTTCTTATTTCACTCTTTCACCTTGTTCCTCTCTGCTTTTGCTGTAACTTGTTCTTGACTTGTCATTTGTAACTTATTTGAGATAGTCTAAACCTGAGATTTCATCACCTTGGGAACTCCACTGATACATGTCAGCAATTTTGTATTTGATAGCATTGGCTTATATTTATATTAAAACTGTAAATTATTGTCCTACTTACGTAGGATGCTGACAAAGTTGGACGGCAAACCCAGAGTAGTACAGCTAGTATGTGTAAGAGTACGATTTGAACCTAGGTCTTCCTATCTCCAGGGCAAACTCTTATTGCACTAAAAGCAAGACATTTGTTCTTCAATATGTCATTATCTTCTTTCTGCATAGTTACATTATTTTTGATCCCTACTAAAAGACATATGCATTGTCAAGTTGAAAATTTATAGTTATTTTAATCTCTCTAGTACAGAACAAAAACAGATGAGAATTTTAGGGTAAAATTTTGGTTGAAGTTTCACTTAAAAAAAACAACTGAGCTTTTGGTAATGATGCATAAAACATCTAGGGACAGAAAGACCACTAAAAATTTCAAAAGTTGGTTATTTCCTTAATAGCAATACAGCCTCGCTATAGTGGCCACAAAGGAGCCAGTTCTTAGAGCATGCAAAGATATTCCTTACCTGGTTGTAGGCCAAGTGGACAATTATGAAGAGCCTGTTT
The DNA here is from genome assembly GCF_003287225.1 of Phascolarctos cinereus. Lineage (NCBI taxonomy): Eukaryota > Metazoa > Chordata > Mammalia > Diprotodontia > Phascolarctidae > Phascolarctos > Phascolarctos cinereus. The sequence goes on from NW_027555377.1 coordinate 45,395, forward strand.
CTTCTGGCGGTGCCTAATTAATGGACATGCGCTAGAGACTGAAGAGAAAATCTTTTAACTGGCCCTAAGAAGTGATGACCAGAGTTTCCAAACTGACTTCAGCGTGGTTTTAAAAGGAATGACCCAACTCTCTCTATTTCTTTCTCTGTCTCTCCCTCTCTTTTTCTGTCTCTGTACCTAAATCTCTCTATCCCTCTGTCTCTTTCTCCCTCTTGGCTTGGAAGCAGGAATGCTGCCTGAAGAGCTAGGTGGAGGAAAAGTGGCTGCCTTGCCTCTTTTTGCACTACTCAGGCATGGTAACTGTCAACCAATGGCTTCATGTCTTCTTGTGATTGTTCTTGATCTTAGGCAAATGAGCTTTCCTAGATGGAAGTGTTTGTATAACCTGGTGAGCTCAGAAGATCCCCAAGTCCCCTTGGCTGTTGGGAGCTGAATGACTGTAATATCAGCACCTCCTAGAGGCAGAGGAAGAAGAACCCCATAGCAACAGATTGCTGACATTAATGGAGGTACCTGCAATAGTTGTGGAAAGACAATCACCTGAGAAGGGCAGCTGCTTCAAGAGTGTGACCTCTCAGAGTGGAGAGGAGTACCAGTATGCCATCTAGAAAGGAATCAGCCCTCAGAATCTAGCTGGAAGCTATCCTGAAGGGAACTTTATGAGGATTCTACAAAGGAAGAAAAGGACAGAAAGTGCCAGAGTTATGAGTTATCCCTTTGCTACATGTTCTCCTCACACACACTTCACTGTCATTGTACTCTAAGAGCTCTCTCTCCACTGGATATTGCTTTTCTTTCAGGTGGAACATGACCCAGGTTTTGGCTGGCTTAATAAGGACTAGTGCAATGGAGGCTTGTGAGCCAGAAAGCTGGGACAAATACAGTCCTTCTGGGTTTTCAGTCAGTCATTCAATAAACATTTATTCCCCTTTCAGTTTGATTTTTTTTAATGAAAGGGGCTATCCCTTGACTCACCTCTTAAAGAGGACTATTCACTGAATGGTCCTTTTCTCACTCAAAGTGAGAAGCTGGAAAGACCTTAGCTTACATGTGCCAAGTGCAATCACGGCATCCTGGGCTGTCTCCAGTTCTGATTGATATCTGGCCACTGGACCCAGATGGATCTGGAGGAGAGAGTGAGGCTGGTGACTTTCCACAGCCCTCTGTCATTCATATCAAAGTCAATTGCAAGTCATGCCATCATCTCCCTCATATCATGTTCCTCTTCAAGAACAAATGACAAACCACACACACACACACACACACACACAATTAAGGACCTACTAATGTGCTAAGGACAAAAGACAGTGTCTGACCTCATGGATATCACAATCTAATTGGGGAGGCAACAAGCAAACAGATATGCACAAACAACCTCTATACAGGATAAATAGGATGTAAAAGAGGGAAGGCACTATTGGAAGGGGCAGCTTGGTGGCAAGAGCACCTGGGGTTAGGAGGACCTGAGTTCAAATCCAGCCTCAGATACTTATTGGCTGTGTGACCCTGGGCAAGTCACCTAACCCCTATTGCCTTTAAAAGAAAAAAAAAGTATTAGACAAGTCTTCCTGTTAAAGGTAGGATTTCAGCTGGGATTGAAAGATCACTAGGCAGAGATGGGGAGAGAGAGCATTGCAGGCATGGAGGACAGCCAGAGAAAACATCTGAAGATGAGAGATCGAGCGTCTTGTTTCTAGAAGAGCCAGGAAGCCAGTGTCACTGGACAGAATTGTGGGGGACAGTAAGAAGACAGAATATTATGAAGGGATTTCAATGCCAAATTTGGGATTTTGTATTACTGAGTACAAATTCACATGGTTGGACTTGCACTTTAGGAAAATCACTTTGCATACTGACACTGTTTATTATTGCTTTGAGGATTTTATGATTGTCTCTATTCAGTTCTGTTTACCCAAAGGAACTTACCAGATCACTTCAATGGTTTCATCTGAAAATACTCACTTGCTGCAGATCAGAAAAAAAAAAGAAGCAAAGACAAAGAGATAGATGAGGCCATGCATGCCCAGGCACCACGACCAGGTGAGATAGGGCAGCCACATTTCTTCTACCCAGGTTTTTTTTAAATTAATTTATTTTGATTTATTAACAATCATTTCCATATGCTTTTGAGTTTAAAATTTTTCTTCCCCTCCCTCTCTGACACCCTCCCTAAGACAACACACAATCTGATATAGGTTATACATATACATTCCTATTAAACATATTTTCACATTACTGATGTTGTAAGTAACAATTAGAACCAATAGGAGGATGCACCAGAAAGAGGAAATAAAACTCAACAGAAGGAAAAAATGGCAAATAGTATGCTTTCATCTGCATTTAAACTCCATAGTTCTTTCTTTGGATGTGGATAGCATTTTCCATCATGATGCCTTTGGAGATGTCTTAGATCCTTGTACTGCTGGAAGGGTTAAGTTTATCAGTATTAGTCATCGCATTGCGTACAACATTCTCTGGTTCTGCTCACTTCACTCAGCATCAGATACTTTACCCCATCCTACCTCTCCTTTTCTCCTTCTCCAAGTAAAATCCTCTCTCACCCCTTAATTTTATTCTCCAGATATCACTCCTTCACCTTCAATCACCCTGTGGCCTCTATCTACCTATCTATCTATCTATCTAACATCTATCTATCTATCTATCTATCTAATCCATATATTTATCTATATAATCCATATAATTTTTTCCCTCCAACTGATAAAGGTCTCATGAGTTACAAATATCATCTTTCCATGCAAGAATATAAAGAGTTCAACCTTAATAAGTCCTTTATGATTTCTCTTTCCTGTTTACCTCTTCGTGTTTCTCTTGAGTCTTGTTTTTGAAAGCCAAATTTTCTATTCAGCTCTGGTCTTTCCATCAAGAATGCTTCAAGCTCCTCTATTTCACTGAATAACCATTTTTTCCCCTGAAGGATTATACTCAGTTTTGCTGGGTGAGTGATTCTGGGTTTTCATCCTATCTCCTTTGCCCTCCAGTCCCGCAATGTAAAAGCTGCTAAATCTTGTGTTATCCCAATTGTGTTTCCACAATATTTGACTTCTGGCTGCTTGTAATATTTTCTCCTTGACCTGGGAACTCTGGAATTTGGCTACAATATTTCTAGGAGTTTTCCTTTGGGGATCTCTTTCAGGATGATCGGTGCAAAGAACGCCTACTTTCCTTCCCCTTGTTATTGTTGTTCAGTCATTTTTCAGTTTTGTCCAACTCTTTGTGACCCCATTTAGGGTTTTCTGGACAAACATACTGTGGTGGTTTGCCATTTCCTTTTGCAGATCACTTTGCTATTGTGGAAACTTTGGCAAACAGGGTTAAGTGACTTATCCTGGGTCACACATCTCATAAGTGTCTGAGGCCACATTTGAACTCAGGATTATGAGTGTTCCTGACTGTAGGTCTGGCATTCTCTTCACTGCAACAACTACTTGTTTCTACTTCCTCTTACATTTTTAAATATGGTGACCTTTCAACCCCACATGGGGGAGCTCTGTCCCCAGTATTTGTTCCACTTAGGAAACCACTCCACATATGGAGACAAGCCTATATGCTTGAACCAATTGACATGTGGGGACCTACACATGACATATATTACTTACATGAGAACCTAAGGAAGCAGCTGCCTTTTGGGGACTCCAGTCTCTGATTGCAAGTCAGGCAAAGAAGCCTCATCGTGGGTGCGATTCACAGAGGCTTCATCAGCATATACTTGGGTGCCAATTAAAGAGGCTGAGGAAACTGAGGCAAACAGAGGTTTCAGTGATTTGACCAGGATCCCTCAGTGAGCATCTGAGGCTAGATTTGAACTGAGGTCGTCCTGACTTTGGGCCCAGTGCTCTATTCACTGTGTCATAGCTGCCTCAAAATGTAATGGCCACTAAATTGTGGTACACAGGATAAAGCCTTGATCACTTCACGCTCGTCTTGGCTCTTTCTCAGGCTATGACAACAGTGGAATAGGCAGGCCGAAATTGTACAGGCAAGGAAGGACTGTTGTCAATGCATGTGGGAATTGTCTTGGCAAGGTTGCTTTATTTCTGCAAATAAATTAATAGGCTCCCAAGAAAGAAAAATCTCAAATCTGAATGGCAGCTCAGGTTTCTCATACTTCTTCTAGTCGGTCTGACTTTCCACATAATGCAAAGTGAGGTGAATATATGAGCATCATTTAATCCCTCAAAGACACTAAGAATTCTATAACAGATCTGTACTGGCTAAGATTTGTTTATACTTACA